>NC_091315.1:14725144-14872644 GCF_038502225.1 Cherax quadricarinatus
GAAAGGCTTATGGGAGGAAGAATTCTATTGCACACTGTTCCCATGGGACAGATTTATCTTATCAATTATCAAGTGGGATTTTAATTCTCTAATGCACTGTACAAGTGTAGAACTAGTAAAAATGTTATATTTTTTTAATGCACTGGCTGTATCCAACTATGTTGGGTGATCCCTATACAAAAGAACACATTCATCATCATTCATTCAATAGCTGTCTTGTCAGAAGTGCAGATACATCATAGTTCAAATTACATTTTCTCTTGTGTTTTCAGTTAGAATGGTACATAAGATGATGTATAATGAGCAGACATGTTTTAAAGCTAAATGAAACTATAATTATCTTCCCAATAACAAACAAAAAGTGACAGGAACATTTACCTCTGAACCTTGCAGCATGAGGGTGCTCTCGAGTCTTTGTATAAGAGTATTAAGTCGGCTTCTCTCATTCTCTGATTCAGCGCGTGATGCTGCTAACTGTGCCTCAAATTCTTGCAGCTGTTTCTCCTTCATCTGTTTAAAGTAATATAAATAGATGTGATTAAATTGCTCAAGGGCACTCAGAACATCCTTCTTCCCTTCTGTATTGTGTGATGAATGGTTTTGAAAACCGACAAGTTGAAGAACTGAGACACTTATGCAACACATGGGAATCTTTATTGAAGAAACGTTTCGCCACACAGTGGCTTCATCAGTCCAATACAAAGTAGAAATGGGTAAGGAGAGTAGAAGTATGAGGTAATCAGTCCCTCAACCTGGATTCGATGTGTTCAGTCCATCAGGGACTGATTACCTCATACTTCTACTCTCCTTACCCATTTCTACTTTGTATTGGACTGATGAAGCCACTGTGTGGTGAAACGTTTCTTCAATAAAGATTCCCATGTGTTGCATAAGTGTCTCAACCCTTCTGTATTGTAGTTATGGTGGACCACTGCAAAAGTGAAAACTTTTAACCCGTTCAGGGTCCAGAGGCCAAATTTGAAAGTGTGCACCAGGGTCTAAGAATTTTCAAAAAGTAATTTTGTTATTTTTTCTTATGAAATGGTAGATTCTTTTTCTGAAGGTGTTATGGTTTGAATCTTAATCTTTAGCCAGGTTAGTGCACTCCGTAACAATACACTTCATAGAATGAGAAGATACTTCCAAACTTAGAAATGTAAGGCACAAACAATAGTTACTCAGTCTTTTCTAGTTTCTTTTTATTTAAAAGCTTAAATACTTCTTAGATATTCATAAATATCTATTAAATATCGCTTCGTCAGAAACTTTCATTCACATAAGAAAACGCTTAAATAGAATGTACCTCAATATGGTCACTACACTTGTTAAATGATCAGAGGAATATTACTGCTTCCTCAATAATGACATTACTTGTATGCGAGTATATACATTGAGAAGGGACACCTTCACTGAGTAACTCCCTGGCATAAGGAATATATCACTTAAAGTTCTAAACTTGACACAGGCCGTCATATCGTAAACTGAAGGTAACAGCATATAACTGTCCGCAGACTTCACTTCAGAATAAACCTCAAGCTGGTTCAGGAGTTTCTACAACAGAATTCTCTATCCAAGTGAGAATACGGTGGAGTACTGGAGGGGTAGCTCAGTCAATGCACACTGAGTCGGCAGGGAGAGCGAACTGAATTAACACAGTTAATCCCTACATGACATCAACTCGCCAAAGGGGAGAGGGAAGAGTAGACTAAACTACCCTCCAAGGACATACCTTGTTTCAACTCTTAGCCAGCTGTTACCTACCTACCCAACACATTACTCAAAATACATAAATATATATATACACATCATACCCAGGTATATTCCTAAATCAGATAATATTATAAACTAGTGGAATCTTTAATTTAGCTAATATTAAAGAAACCCCAAGTATAATATTAAGTGGATAATACATATATAAATTAATCTCATTATGACCTTGGTCATAACAGAAGGTGATAAAACAAAAAGTACGAAATTTGATGGAAAATTTTCGAAATTATTCTCTCACGAATTTTGATGTGTCAACGATATTTACACATCAGCAATTTTGCTGACTTTGATTCCCATTTTAGACCAATTAAATTACTCCAATTGACCAAATTCTTAACTATTTCACTAGTATTACTTCTATTCCATCGATTGAGCACAAAAAATCGCAAAAAACCAATTACAAAATAAAGTGATCGGAAACTGGTAATTTGGCCAATTTAATGCGAAGTTCAAAATATTCCAATTTCAAAATAGGGTCCAGAATAAACAATTTAGGCATTCCTGGCACTAAACTAACATTTCCTCTGTTCATTAGTTATGTTTTCAGGCTTTACAAATGAATTCCATTTTGATTTTTTATTCACATTATGAATTTTTGTTCAAACCAAAAAATAGAAGATTTACTGTTATGCAATATTGCAATAATTGTATAAATAATATCACCACATTTGTATATGTATATTAGGCCCACCAGCTGGCATGTATTAGACATGTGAGGTCATTTGTTCACTCTTGAACATTGGCAAAACTTTAACATTTCCACTACTTTGAACTCAATTTCAAGCCATTTTCCGTATGAAAACCAATCAAAATCATCTCTATTTCTGTAATATATCTTCCATTCTATTAAATGAGACCAAGAAATTGCAAATATAACTATAAAAAACATATGAAAAAACACTGCAAAGTGGCTGTTTTAAACAAAAATTACGGCCTCAGTTTTTTTTCCTCTCATTATGCACTGGGTGCTGCAGGATTTGTTTTATGTGGTGCACACATACCACATAGATGTATTCTCTCATATCTAGGCCCAAATTTGCCGCTCACAGCTTATCAGAGTGAGCTGAGCTCATGGCGTAGATCTATGGTATGGACCCTCAATGTAAAGCCGTACATCTATGGCATGGACCCCGAAAGGGTTAAACAAAAAACAAAATGTATGATCAAAACAGCTGTCAGGCAGCATCTAAATATAAATTGACACTTTTTCCCCAAATGAGATAACAGCAGGTAGTGTCTATATAGCAACTAGCCCAAACCTTCATGGTAAAAACACCTACTTTTCACAACAGATACCACTATACTGTATAATACTGTATGTCTGTGCATGAGATATGTTCACCAAATGTTTGTCACAATGATGCATATCATTCTGCCATATGTTGTATTTATGAAGTGCCAAATGGTGCAATACTAGTGGTAGGTGTTAATATTTAGTCTAACTTAGCTCATGAAATACAAAAAAAAACTTGTACTGACTGACCCCCATAGTAAAAAAAAAAAAGTACTGGTATATATGCTATATATGTCATGCCAAATAGGTAAAACTTGTGATTTTGGCTTAAACAGCAATGTTCTTCTTGCCGAATAAGGCAAGGGAAATTTGTGTATGCAATAATTTCGCAAAAATCATTCTGAACCTAACGAAAAATATATATTTCATTGTGTTTGTTTATTATTAAATTATTGTAAACTTATCTAAAATATATTTAGCTGGATTAGACTAAATTAAATTCCACTTGTTATAATAAAGTTAGGTAAGTTTTCTAAGGTTCTTTTGGTACAAAATTATTAATTTTTACATTAACATAAATGAAAAAATATATCTTTAAATGCATAAGAGAAAATTTTAGAAAGGACTTAATTTTAAATGAGTTCTTGAAAACTGACGAGTTTAACCTATTTGGTATGACATATATATACTAATGGTATATATATATACCTCCATGGGGAAGTGGAACAGAATTCTTCCTCCGTAAGCCATGCATGTCATAAGAGGCGACTAAAATGCCGGGAGCAAGGGGTTAGTAACCTCTTTTCTTGTGTAAATTACTAAATTTAAAAAGAGACACTTTCATTTTTCTTCTTGGGCCACCCTGCCTTGGTCAGATACAACCAGTTTGTTGAAAGAAGAAGATATACCATTTTAAATTTTTTGCAATAAAACATAATGCTTTGTGTCTTAAATTTTCCATCAAATACAGTGGACCCCCGCATACCGTACGCATCGCATACCATACAATCCGCATACCGGATGCTTTGATCGCAAAAATTTGGCCTCGCATACCGCCCAAAAACCCGCTCACCGTCCTTCGTCCGAGACGCGTCCAATGTGCGGCCTGAGCCAGCCTCATATGTTCTGCCGGTGGCATTGTTTACCAGCCAGCCTCCGCGGTAACATCCAAGCATACAATCGGAATATTTCGTATTATTACAGTGTTTTCGGTGCTTTATCTGGAAAATAAGTGACCATGGACCCAAAGAAAGCTTCTAGTACCAACCCTACAGCAATAAGGGTGAGAATTCCAATAGAAATGAAGAAAGAGATCATTGATAAGTATGAAAGTGGAGTGCATGTCTCTGAGCTGGTCAGGTTGTACAAGAAACCCAAATCAACCATCTCTACTATTGTGGGCAACAGAAAGGAAATCAAGGAAGCTGTTCTTGCCAAAGGTTCAACTGTGTTTTCGAAACAGAGATTGCAAGTGATGGAAGATGTTGAGAGACTCTTATTGGTGTGGATAAATGAAAAACAGCTAGCAGGAGATAGCGTCTCTCAAGCGATCATAAGCGAAAAGGCTAGGAAGTTGCATGAGGATTTAATTAAAAAAATGCCTGCAACTAGTGATGATGTGAGTGAATTTAAGGCCAGCAAAGGTTGGTTTGAGAGATTTAAGAAGCATAGTGGCATACATAGTGTGATAAGGCATGGTGAGGCTGCCAGTTCGGACCACAAAGCAGCTGAAAAATATGTGCAGGAATTCAAGGAGTACATAGAAAGTGAAGGACTGAAACCTGAACAAGTGTTTAATTGTGATGAAACAGGCCTGTTTTGGAAGAAAATGCCAAGCAGGACCTACATTACTCAGGAGGAAAAGGCACTCCCAGGACATAAGCCTATGAAAGACAGGCTTACTTTGTTAATGTGTTCCAATGCTACTGGTGATTGCAAAGTGAAGCCTTTATTAGTGTATCACTCTGAAACTCCCAGACCGTTCAGGCAAAAGAATGTCCTCAAGGAGAATTTGTGTGTGCTGTGGAGGGCAAACAGTAAGGCATGGGTCACTAGGGACTTTTTCTATGACTGGTTACACCATGCATTTGCCCCCAATGTGAAAGATTACCTAACTGAAAAGAAATTAGAACTTAAGTGCCTCCTGGTGTTAGACAATGCCCCTGGTCATCCTACAGACGTGGCAGAGCGACTTTATGGGGACATGAAATTCATTAACATCAAGTTTTTGCCTCCTAATACCACTCCTCTCCTGCAGCCCATGGACCAGCAGGTTATTGCAAACTTCAAAAAACTGTACACAAAAGCTCTGTTTGAAAGGTGCTTTGTAGTGACCTCAGAAACTCAACTGACTCTAAGAGAGTTTTGGAGAGATCACTTTAATATCCTCAATTGTGTAAACCTTATAGGTAAGGCTTGGGAGGGAGTGACTAAGAAGACCTTAAACTCTGCTTGGAAGAAACTGTGGCCAGAATGTGTAGACAAAAGGGATTTTGAAGGGTTTGAGGCTAACCCTGAGAGGATTATGCCAGTTGAGGAATCCATTGTGGCATTGGGAAAGTCCTTAGGGTTGGAGGTTAGTGGGGATGATGTGGAAGAGTTGGTGGAGGAGGACAATGAAGAACTAACCACTGATGAGCTGATAGATCAACTTCAACAGCAAGAGGCCAGACCTGAGGAAACTGGTTCAGATGAGGGGAGGGAGAAATTGAAGAAGTTGCCTACTACAAAGATTAAGGAAATCTGTGCAAAGTGGCTTGAAGTGCAAACCTTCATGGATGAAAATCACCCTCACACAGCTATTGCAAGCCGTGTTGGCAACCTGTACACTGACAATGTTGTGAAACACTTTAGGGAAGTCATAAAGGAACGAGAGGTACAGGCCACTATGGACAGATATGTTGTGCGAAAGAAGTCCAGTGACTCTGAAGCTGGTCCTAGTGGCATTAAAAGAAGAAGGGAAGTAACCCCAGAAAAGGACTCGACACCTCAAGTCTTAATGGAAGGGGATTCCCCTTCTAAACACTAACACACTCTCTCCCCTCCTCCCATCCCATCAATCATCACCAGATCTTCAATAAAAGTAAGTGTCATGTAATTGTGCATGCCTTTTTCAGTTTGTGTGTATTAAAATTAACATTTCATTTATTTATTTATTTATTTATTTATTTATTTATTTATTTATTTATTTATTTCCAATTTGTGCACACATACAGAGGTACAAAAAAAAATACAGATAAGAGCAGTATGCCAAAGCCACTTATACTATGCATAGCATTACGGGCTGGCTTAAAATTAACTTAAGATTAACTAAGCAATGATTATTATTATTATTATAATCAAAAAGAAGCGCTAAGCCACAAGGACTATACAGCGCTGCTACTAAGCAATGATGAAATCAGTGATAAAACATTAATGTAAACAGATAACTATAAAGCACAAGTGAGTATTACAAAGACAGGTCATATGGTTGCATTCAGTTAGGTAGTGATTCTGTTAGGTAGTGTATTTAAAAAATAATAAAGTTAGATTGGGTTTTAGGTTTAACATTTATGTGATATAATTGTGAGAAACATTTAAGATATACAATTTATAATGTTCAGTTATTCAGTATTTATTTGGTTTTGGGTGAGTAAGTAATCTTTGAGAAGAGACTTGAATTTATAAACAGGTTGTGTTTCTTTTATATTTACAGGTAATGAATTCCAGATTTTAGGGCCTTTTATGTGCATTGAGTTTTTGCATAGTGTGAGATGGACACGAGGAACATCAAAGAGTGATAAGATAAGATAAGATAAGATAAGATTTCGTTCGGATTTTTAACCCCGGAGGGTTAGCCACCCAGGATAACCCAAGAAAGTCAGTGCGTCATCGAGGACTGTCTAACTTATTTCCATTGGGGTCCTTAATCTTGTCCCCCAGGATGCGACCCACACCAGTCGACTAACACCCAGGTACCTATTTGCTGCTAGGTGAACAGGACAACAGGTGTAAGGAAACGTGTCGAAATGTTTCCACCCGCCGGGAATCGAACCCGGGCCCTCCGTGCGTGAAGCGGGAGCTTTAGCCACCAGGCCACCGGGCCACCTTGTGTTATGGTCATGTGTTCTGTTGAGGTTGGCAAGGAGATGTTTGAGGGGAGGGTTAATATCAGAGTTAAGTGTTCTATGTATGTAATAGGTGCAGTAATAAGTATGGATGTTTTGTATGGTGAGTAGGTTTAGTGTATTGAATATTGGTGGAGTGTGCTGCCTGTAGTGAGAATTTGTTATCATTCTAACTGCAGCCTTTTGTTGGGTAATTAGTGGTCTGAGATGGTTAATTGTTGTTGAGCCCCATGCACAAATTCCATAGGTGAGATAGGGGTAAATAAGAGAGTGATATAGGGCCAGGAGGGCTGACTGTGGAACATAGTACCGTATCTTCGATAGTATGCCTACAGTCTTGGAAATTTTCTTAGAAATTTGATGTATATGTGTATGAAATTTGAGTCTATTATCAAGGTGGATTCCTAAGAATTTTCCCTCTGTTAGTTTTGTGATAGGTGATCCATTTATCATTATGTTAAGAGGGACATCTGTAGCTCTGTTACCAAACTGAATGAAGTAGGTTTTGTCAATGTTTAGTGTAAGTTTGTTAGTCCTCATCCAGGTAGATATTTTCTGTAATTCGGTATTTACAGTATTGGCTAGCGTGACTGGGCTCGGGTGAGAGAAGACGTATGTAGTGTCATCTGCAAATAGTGTGGGTTTGAGTAATTGCGAAGCATTTGGAAGGTCATTTATGTATAGGAGAAAGAGAAGAGGGCCAAGGACACTTCCCTGTGGGACACCAACTGTAATTGGTTGTGCAGAAGAGTTTGCCCCATTTGCGTACACATATTGGCTTCTGTTGCTGAGGTAAGACTTGAGGTAGTTGAGGGAGTGCCCTCTTATACCATAGTGTGACAATTTTACGTGGAGCAAGTCATGGTCAACTGTATCAAAAGCTTTACGTAAGTTCATGTGGTAAAAAAAATTTTTTTTCATACTTTGGGTGTCTTGCACGGATTAATTTGATTTCCATTATTTCTTATGGGGAAAATTCATTCGCATACCGAACATTTCGCATAACAACTAGCCCTCTTGCACGGATTCAGGTCGCTATGCAGGGGTCCACTGTATTATATGCAGCAGATGACAGCTTTATTCAGTCTATCAATCAGCTGCACCAGGGCACAAGCACACTGTCAAATCAAGTCAAGCATGGCCAGTAATACCAATCAGCCCTGACTGGCTTTAACCTTTTCAGGGTTGGTGCCGTACTAGTACGGCTTGCACGGCAGGGTTGGTGCCGTACTAGAATTCTAGCGCCTTCAAATCTAGCAAGAGAAAGCTGGTAGGCCTACATATGAAAGAATGGGTCTATGTGGTCAGTGTGCATAGTATAAAAAAATCCTGCAGCACACAGTGCATAATGAGAAAAAAAAACTCTGACCGTGTTTTTGGTTTAAAACAGCGACTTTGCAGTGTATTTTTGTATGCTATTTAAATTATATTGTAGTTTTCCTGGTCTCATTTTATAGAATGGAAGACATATTATGGAAACTGAGATGATTTTGATTGGTTTCTGAATGAAAAGTACCTTGAAATTGAGCTCAAAGCAGCAGAAATGTTCGATTTTTGCCAAAGTTCAAAAGTATACAAATCATGCCATGTGTCCAATACACATCAACTAGTGAGTTTAATATTCTTTCACAAGTGCACTGACATTATTTATACCATTTCTACACTAATGCAGTAGTCTGCATAGCAGTAAATCTTCTATTTTTTTGTGAGAATAAAAATTCAAAGTGGAAAGGAAAAGAAATGTAAGAGAGGCCTGGGGACGTGACTAATGAACAGAAAAATTTTTATTTTCCTGCCAGGAATGTCTGTCTTGTTTATTCTGGACCCTATTTGGAAATTGGCATTGTTTGAAATTTGCTTGAAATTGGCAAAATTGCCAATTTCTGACCACTTTATTGGATAGTTGAAATCGGTAAATTGGTGGTTTCTTGTACTCACTTGGTAGAAAAAATGGAGTTATAGCGAAATAGTTATGATTTTTGTCAACTGGTACATTGGAATTGGCAAAAAATAGGGCTCAGAGTGGGCGAAATCGCCAATGCATAAACATCATCGTGACTGCTAACTTCGCGAGAGCATAATTCCATAAGTTTTCCATCAAATTTCATACTTTTGGTGTCATTATGAGCAGGAAAAGATTCTCTATCATTCATGAGAAAAAATAATTTTTTTTTTCGAAAAATTTCCAACCCTGAGAACAAGTTTAGGAGAGGGCCTGCTGACCCTGAAAGGGTTAAGGGTTTTTCTGACCCCAGAGCCCAGCCTTCCATCTAAACCATCTGAACAACTGGTGTCACTCTTGATATTTCACAAATCTTACTATCAGTATTTACACCACCAATATTCTACTTGTAACAGTAGTATAGCAGTCTCACAAGAAGCATGGCTATGTTCCTGAAAATTTGTGTGTACTGTAAAAATGTACCATACAAATTGAATCACTGTTATGACTAAGGTCATTTGGAGATTGACTTATATAGAATGCATATGTGTGTCCACTTAATATTATTCTCGGGGTTTCTTTAATATTAGCTAAATTAAAGATTTCACTAGTTTATAATATTATCTGGGTTAGGGATATGTATTATTGCAATTATACCTGGGTATGAAGTGTGCTATATATATATATATATATATATATATATATATATATATATATATATATATATATATATATATATATATATATATATATATATATCTTTCTTTCAACACACTGGCCGCATCCCACCGAGGCGGGGATATGTATTTTGAGAAATATGTTAGGTAAGTAGGTAACAGCTGGCTAAGAGTTGAAATAGGGTATGTCCTTCGAGGGTAGTTTAGTCTGCTCTACCCTCTCCCCTTGGACGAGTTGATGTCATATAGGAATTAATTGTGTTAAGTCAGTTCCCTCTCTCTGCCAACTCAGTGAGCATTGGCTTAGCAGTCCCTGTAGTACTCTGCCTTGTTCTCACTTGGATAGAGAATTGTGTTGTACAAACTCCTGAACCAGCTGGAGGTACATTCTGAAGTGAAGTCTGCTGACAGCTATATAGAGTTACCTTCAGTATTACGATGTGACGACCTGTGCCAAGTACAGAACTCTAAGTGATATTTAACTTATGCCAGTGTGTTACTCAGTGAAGGTGTTCCTTCTCAATGTATGTGGCATGCAAAGAGTACGTAACCTTTATTTGGCACATGTACACACTCTCATTGAAAGGCTATCTCCTCCAACCAGCAAACCAGTACAGTACTAGGGTTGGACGATGGGGCCCCCTTGTTCAATCAGTACCCAGGTTCAGCCAATGAGAAGATGGTTCTGGCAATCGCAGAGGTGCTGTGGGCACCACCTGCCTGTCTGCCCTTGTCATTTCCATTCTAGAGCTGGTTGAAGCACGGTCTGCTCTCTAGTGGCATCTATTCTGCCTTGCTTACCGTGGCGTGCACTAATACCTATTGTTGTACATAGTGTATAAAGTGTACATACTTCTGTTCTTGTAAGACGGAGAATAGGATAGCAGATGAACAAGGAGGCTTTAGGAAAGGTAGGGGGTGTGTGGACCAGGTGTTTACAGTGAAACATATAAGTGAACAGTATTTAGATAAGGCTAAAGAGGTCTTTGTGGCATTTATGGATTTGGAAAAGGCGTATGACAGGGTGGATAGGGGGGGAATGTGGCAGATGTTGCAAGTGTATGGTGTAGGAGGTAGGTTACTGAAAGCAGTGAAGAGTTTTTACGAGGATAGTGAGGCTCAAGTTAGAGTATGTAGGAAAGAGGGAAATTTTTTCCCAGTAAAAGTAGGCCTTAGACAAGGATGTGTGATGTCACCGTGGTTGTTTAATATATTTATAGATGGGGTTGTAAGAGAAGTAAATGCGAGGGTCTTGGCAAGAGGCGTGGAGTTAAAAGATAAAGAATCACACACAAAGTGGGAGTTGTCACAGCTGCTCTTTGCTGATGACACTGTGCTCTTGGGAGATTCTGAAGAGAAGTTGCAGAGATTGGTGGATGAATTTGGTAGGGTGTGCAAAAGAAGAAAATTAAAGGTGAATACAGGAAAGAGTAAGGTTATGAGGATAACAAAAAGATTAGGTGATGAAAGATTGAATATCAGATTGGAGGGAGAGAGTATGGAGGAGGTGAACGTATTCAGATATTTGGGAGTGGACGTGTCAGCGGATGGGTCTATGAAAGATGAGGTGAATCATAGAATTGATGAGGGAAAAAGAGTGAGTGGTGCACTTAGGAGTCTGTGGAGACAAAGAACTTTGTCCTTGGAGGCAAAGAGGGGAATGTATGAGAGTATAGTTTTACCAACGCTCTTATATGGGTGTGAAGCGTGGGTGATGAATGTTGCAGCGAGGAGAAGGCTGGAGGCAGTGGAGATGTCATGTCTGAGGGCAATGTGTGGTGTGAATATAATGCAGAGAATTCGTAGTTTGGAAGTTAGGAGGAGGTGCGGGATTACCAAAACTGTTGTCCAGAGGGCTGAGGAAGGGTTGTTGAGGTGGTTCGGACATGTAGAGAGAATGGAGCGAAACAGAATGACTTCAAGAGTGTATCAGTCTGTAGTGGAAGGAAGGCGGGGTAGGGGTCGGCCTAGGAAGGGTTGGAGGGAGGGGGTAAAGGAGGTTTTGTGTGCGAGGGGCTTGGACTTCCAGCAGGCATGCTTGAGCGTGTTTGATAGGAGTGAATGGAGACAAATGGTTTTTAATACTTGACGTGCTGTTGGAGTGTGAGCAAAGTAACATTTATGAAGGGATTCAGGGAAACCGGCAGGCCGGACTTGAGTCCTGGAGATGGGAAGTACAGTGCCTGCACTCTGAAGGAGGGGTGTTAATGTTGCAGTTTAAAAACTGTAGTGTAAAGCACCCTTCTGGCAAGACAGTGATGGAGTGAATGATGGTGAAAGTTTTTCTTTTTCGGGCCACCCTGCCTTGGTGGGAATCGGCCGGTGTGATAATAAAAAAAAAAAAATAACTTCTGTTCTTACTTGGTGAAAGGATAATATAAGTCAAAAGTTTTTCTGCTGTGTTTGTTTTGCTCCCTTTACACCCAGGATAACAGGCCTTTGAATTCCTGGGATGTAATATGGGTAGCCTGTCCAAGAGCTGGAGCTGGACTTAGAGCACGAGTTGAGCCTAGGGTGACGCCTGAAGCAGGAACATTGTGTAGCTTGCTGTCTGGCATTGCATTAGGTTTGCCAACGTTTTATGAAACTTTGGTGTTAGTCTTGCAATTTATGGTCAGCCTGCTATTGTAAGATCATTGACAACTTGCTATTAGCTTGTTCATTGTGCTCACTTCGCTACGGTCAATCTTACTGTTATGTGAATATTTTGTAGTCAGCTTTGCTATTGTGTATCAGCCTTGCTATTGTATGTGCGTATTCTGCAGTCGTACTGTGCATAGCTAAGCGTGTATTGTGAATAGCATGTTATGCTGGGGCATTCCACCTAGATGAGTCAGACATCTAGTGTCTGAATACACTTTATTAAACTTGTCTAAATTTTCTCTACAGCATTGTTGGCAAATTGCTCATTCCATTGGCATTGATTACAAACGCACTCTTACAGCTGCGCAGCTTCATACTCTTATAAGTATCAAACTTCGTGAAGAGGAGGTGGCACATCAAACTCCTCCCTCTACGGAAGCCAGGAGTAAAAACCCGAAGTTTTCGCAGGACGAAAATGATATTCAACTGAGCAAAATCGTCAGTCTCATGCGACAGGGTTGTCTGAAGGCGAATCGGCTGCGTGGCACTTGAGTTGGCGAAAATCAATCTTGAGTAGACTAGGGAACAGAGGGCATATGCAAAGGAAGAATTTGATAGGGAAAAAGAAAGAAGGCAGTTATCTCAAGTTGTAAATGACTTTAGTTTACAGAAAGCAGTACAGTTGGTCCCCCATTTCAATGAGGCAGAACCAGAACAATTTTTCAAAACTTTCAAAAATCAGTCTCGAGCCTTGAGGTGTCTGGAACAGCACTGGGCGTCATTGGTTCACACAGCATTGTTTGGTAAGGCACAGGAGTTTGCATCAGTGTTAAATGACACTGAATCTAGCAATTATAAAGTCGTGAAGACCACAATTTTTGGGGCATACCAGTGCATTCCGGCTAAGTATAAGAAATCATTCAAATTAGGCAGACGACAGCTTGGTCAATCTCTGGTTGATTTTGTATGACAGCAGACCAAAGCTTTTACCAGCTGGTATAAAGCAAGTAGTGTCGCCACCTTCGATGATCTCGTGCAGCTCATCCTAGTCAATAACCTGCTGGAGTCTGTGGGACCAGAGGTTAGAGTCTTTCTGCAGGATCGTGTCTTAACCACTACATTGGAGGCAGCCAGGTTGGCTGATACCTTTGAAACCAACCGTTCCTTGTCCGAGCGGTCCCATCTCTCTTATCAACAGCCTGGCATAAGTAGAGATCATCAACATTGGAGGATTAAGTGCCAGCCGGAAGGAGAATGTCTACGTCAGCCAATTAACCCTTTCAGGGTCCAAGGCCAAAATCTGAAGTCACGCACCAGTGTCCAAGAAATTTTGAAAAAAAAAAAAATTATTTTTTCTTACAGAATTAAAGAGCATATTTTTGTGAAGGTAATAAAACAAAAAAAATTAGAATCTGATCAGTACTTACCGAGATACAGTGCCAAGAAGTTTGTAGAAAATGATGTGGTGGCGGCAACATCGACGAATTCCACATACGCGTATTATATTATTTTGTTGTTTTAGTTGTTTTTTCTTTTCTTTTCCAATTTTTTTCTATTCCTACTAACATTTGGGGCCTGAGAGACCAATACTGTATATAATTTATATATATAAACTCACTGTATTGAACACAATAACTGCACTAAAGTTATTATCATATTATTGTTTACCACTGTTGTTTATTACAATAAACATGCACAAATATTGTATAATACTAATGTTCTATCATATATTTACATATTTACAATCACTGGACATGGTTTTAGAACTGCTGGAGCTTGTGGAACTCCTTGAAACAAGGCACCATGCACAGAGGCACCTTACATTCCTCACACATAAACCGAGTGTCTTTGCGTCTTTGTTGCCGTCGTTTTGTTTGTGCACAGACAATGCATCTCTTCTGAGCAAATTTCTTTTGAGTTGAAGGAAGCTGTATTATGAAATGATCACCTTCTCTTCTCAAACGCTTGGGTATATTGTGATGAATTCGAGGACCATGTTGTATTGCAGGTGTTGTTACCTGGTACTTCATTATGAGTTGTCTGACAACAGACAAACAAAATTCACCATACGGTGGTCTGTTACCAGTCTTTATTTGGTACATATTATATGCATTCTGCATTGAAATGTCCATGAGATGGAAGAAAAGTTTCATGTACCACTTGTAACTCTTACGAACACAGTCAACAAAACCAATCTGCATGTCACACTTGTCAACCAAGCGCATGTTTTGTGTATAATCAATCACTGTCACTGGTTTTCGAATACGTTCATTAGTCACTCGATCAACTTTGCCACTGTCTTGCATTTCATTACGGTGAATGGTTGTCAACAATGTGACATCTCGTTTGTCATGCCACCGTAATGCCATGATGTCATTGGCAGTAAACACCTGCACGTCATCACCACGAACACCTGCGTTGAGCCTGGGCATATGTTTACGATTAGAACGCACTGTGCCACACACATCTGTCTTGTTCACTCGCATGAAATCACTGAGTAATGGGCTTGTGTACCAGTTATCGGTATATAATGTATGGCCCTTACCAAGATAAGGTGCCATCATGTTTCTCACTACGTCACCTGATATACCCAATAACATCTTCGTATCTTTCAATGTTTTACTACCCGTGTATACAACAATATCCAACACCAGGCCACTGTCACAATCACAGAGTACAAACAATTTTATACCAAAGCGGTTCCTCTTGCTCGGTATATACTGCTTGAATGACAGTCTACCTTTGAACAAAATCAAAGACTCGTCAATTACAAGATTCTTGAATGGATAAAAGTATATCCTGAACTTTTGTTTGAGATACATGAAAACATTTCTAATCTTGTATAACCTGTCACTTCTGTCAGGCCTGGTTTTGTCAGAGAAGTGCAACATACGTAAGAGTAAGATAAACCTGTTCACTGGTATTATTTCACTGAAGGATGGGGTACAAATTAGCCGATCTGTGGACCAGTATGCTTTTATATTATGCTTATAGACGTGAGGCATAAGCATTATTGTTGCAAAAAGCAAATACATTTCTGCAACAGTCGTCTCTTTCCACCTGTGTAGTCTTGACTGTGGTGATAAGATCGTATTTGCCATGGTGTACTGAAAATACTTATTACTTTCCCTGACAATAGTTTCCATCAATGGCTGGTCAAAGAATAATTCAAAGAATTCCAGTTCATTGGCCGTGGTTCCAAGGGGACAGGTAGGTAGAATTCCACTTTGAGAGTCATCAAAGTGGTGAGGGCTGGGAACAAAATTGGGATTTTGCTGCCAATCCCAGATACGGTTTGCTGGTGGATACTGGACATCATAGGCTGGTTGTACGGGTGGTTGTGGCGGGCTGGTGGGTGACGCTCCGCTGTCAGCATAGTTGCTGATCCCTGTATTCCCAGTATTATATAGCATAGCATATTAGTATCATCCCTGTGCTTTAGACACGAGATCCCTCGTAGGCCTTTGGCTTTGTGTGACGTCATAGGGATACACATGGGCAGTGATCCCTCTGTCCCGTCCTCACTCGGCGGCAGACCTACAAGGCGTGAACAGGCTAGGCACCGGGCTCCATCCCTCATCTCAGTCTGACAATATATTTACCATCCTACAAGTGTGTCTACTTTCAACCTACGATATCTCCATTTAAGAACCCTTACGATAAATGGTGGCAGCGGTGGGATGAAATTATACCAGATGTCCAGTGTGCCATAAATTCTGCTTACAATGCTTCCATAGGTGATACTCCACATTATGCATTGTATGGTGTAGACAAGCGTTTACCCTATGAGTTGTTATATTCTACTCCGAAACCTAATTACAACCCTGATGATTTCGTAGCAACTTGTATCAGCTTAGCTCAAAGTGTTTTTAGAAGAATCCGTGAAACACTTCATAAATCAACAGCAGAATTTACAAGAGTCGCAAACACTCGAGCAAAGCCGTCTAAAATCAAAGTAGGTTCGAGAGTTATGCTGATTAACTTTAACAAAACGTCTGCAATGCCAAAGCTTGATCAAAAGTTTGTCGGACCTTATCGAGTTGTAGAACATATCTCTGGAAATAAGTATAAGGTTAGAGAAATTAGTACTGGCAAATACAAAGAATCGCATTTAGATCATATGAAATTAGTATGCGATGTTGAGGATATTGCTACCCAGACTAATGAGACAGACTCTGACAATCCTCCTGATCCTGTACTCTCTACCTCAGATACTCAGTCAGATACTCAACCCGAATGTCGTTACTCCTTGCGTACTCGACAAGTAATGAGAAACCCGCAAGTATCTTTTGTAGATATTCCTTCAGATCTCTCTCAGTCAAGGCATGTGTTAGCCATTGCAGAGGAATTCGATCCTCCCAGAGATGATAACCATTCTGCATATGTAAACCTTACCCTCGCAGAATTGGGTTTAAATGTACATAGTCTGTATAATTAGATGTCCGAGATGAATGAATTTGTCAATTGTGTGTTTACCTGTGTGTGTTTACCTGTGTGTTTTGTTATTAGCTGAACAGTTTGTCAGAAATTTTCGTGTTCACGTTCCCTCCGTATTCTGAGAATTAACAGTCTAGATTTGAGTGCACCGAATCTGCCTTTCTGTTAAACACTTCTTTGTATATATTTATTCTTCCTCAGAATCCGTAGAGTGCATGAATACAGATCGATCGATCAATTCCATCCATATTGTATAATGATTTGTTCTTATAGTTTGTAATGATTACGTTAACACCCATTACGTCAAAATCATGTTGTACCATCCATTAGTTCTAAGTTATATATGAATTTGTTATTGTATAGAATCAGCCCAGATCCGCCTGCCTGTTCAGCCTATAGTATAGTAGTGTATGTCGGGACGACATACGTATTGGACATCATAGGCTGGTTGTATGGGTGGTTGTGGCGGGCTGGTGGGTGACGCTCCGCTTTGTCCTTGAACTGACGAGTCAGCAGCGTGGGTTCCCGCGTGGCACAGCGAGTCACGCATGGCGGTGCCACTACCACCACCAGCCCCACTAACACCATCCACTGATGTCTGTGGCCCATCCATGCCAAGTGTAGCCACATCATCCTCACTATCACTACCTAAAACGGGTGTAGGGCCACGGGATGTACTCCGGGATGTACTACGGGATGTACTCCGTCCCCTGGGCATAGCATAGGGTACACTACCCGAGCGCATGCAGCGGCGCACATACCGACGCTTCACTGGTGAATATGTTTCCTCACTATCACTACTCGAATGATCGTCGAGCGCAATAAAATCACAATCCACGTCAGAATCATCGTCATTACTGAAGTCAGAGGCCAGGCCACGGGAAAATATTAGTTTTCTCTTACGTTTAGGAACAACTGACCGTGAGTCACGAGTGCCCACACCAGAGGTAGAAGGTCGAGGATCGTCGGGGTTTTCTGCACTATTATCGATATCCTGGTCATTATTTTCGGTCACTAACTCATCAAAGCCGTAGAATTCGTCTTCATTTCCACTTCCATCAGTGTCAGAACTATCAGACAGGAAGAGGAGAGTCCCAATTTTCCGGGGAGTGAGAGCTGACTTGCGACGAGACATGGTGAACAAGGGTGACTGAGCCGGCGTTCCCACAATGCTATGCAGGCGCCTAGATTTTTTGTTTATGGCGCACACCCACCGCGCAGACCCATTCTCTCATATGTAGGCCTATGAGCGCTTTCGCGCTAAATTTGACGGCGCTAGAATTTTGGCATAGATCTACGGTTTGGACACTCACCGACCAGCCGTAGATCTACGGGACGGACCCTGAAAGGGTTAAGCCACCTGGTGAACCATGCTACTCAACTTACAGTCAACCTGGTGAGTGACAAACCACTCAACATAGTGCAACTCGACATCAGTATCCAGAGCGACAACAGTATCCAGAGCAACACCAGTCGGAGCGACACCAATTACAATGTTAGCAGGGAGCTAAGGTCAAGCCTTTCGTCTACTACCTGTGCAACAAAGTAGGTCACATCTGCCCAAATTGCCCAAATAAACCCCAACCATTAGGGAAAATCTAGTGTCCCTAGTAACGTGTCCCTGAAAGAAGTATAGAAAGGGATGGCTCCTCATTACTGTCAGAGTCATATTTCCCTTCAGGAAGACTCAAAAACAACTGAAGTCAGAACCTTTAGAGATACTGGAGCATATTGCTTGCTTATAAGACAGGGAGTACTTCCCCTTTCTGAACACACTTCATTACAATCCTCAGTTTTGCTTGAAGCCTTTGGAGGAGCAATATTTTCTGTCTCCTTGCATAGAATCTATATACAGTGCAAATATTACACTGGATATTTGACTGTAGGTGTATCCAAAGGATTTCCTATGAAATATGCCATGTTATTACTGGGTAATAACATTACCACTGCTAGTGTATGTCCTGAACCCATAATGATTAATTCTTCTCCGGTGTTGGCCAAAACTCGGGCAACATCCCAAGGGTTGTCTGGCGAGAATGCTGACCTATCCTTGGACAACTCTGATCATGAACAGCCAATTTGTTTTACGAGGAAAACTGACCAGTGCCTTGTAGATCAAGTGAACAGACCCAGATCAAGCCTTCCTATTCCAGGGTTGCAGGATTGCAAGATATCTCTGTTTCCATGCCTGAGAGACTGTCCTTCTGGGAGGAACAACGAAAGAACCCTTCTTTGAATTTCGCTTTTCAGGCAGCCATGGGTAAATCCTTTTCGGATCATCTGGTCAAATATAAATTTAAAAACGACTATTTGATCATCTGCACTGAGACTGGTAAGGAGATAGAGGGCAGGCAACTGTCAGACAGGTTAGTGGTTCCAACAAAGTTTAGACCTCAAATATTGAATATAGCTCATAATACTTCACTAGGAGGTCACTTAGGAATTACTAAAACATTATATAGAATCACAAAAGAATTCTATTGGCCAAAATTAACCCTTTGAGGGTCGACAGGCCCTCTCCGAAACTCGTTCTCAGGGTCGGCCAAATTTCAAAAAAAAAAAAAAAATTATTTTTTCTTATGAAAAAATAGTTTTTTTTTTTCTAAACATTATAGGATAAACAAAAAAAATTTACCATCAATACTTACGGAGATATGGATGCATGAAGTTTGCAGAAAATGAGCCACGTATGGCAACAGCGGCGACTGCCGCTCACCCGGTAAACTTTGATTTACTTGTATTTGAAGGTTTGTTGTTTTTTTCACTATTTTATTTTTTCACATAACTTATGTGGCCTATGAGACCAAAGTAAGGTGCAATGTACATATATACACTCGTTGTATACAACACAATAAGCACACAAACATAATTATCAATATATTGTTTACAAAACTTGTTTACAAAAACAAACAATACAAAACATTGTTTATTATTATTGTTCTATAATATATATACCAATATACAGTCACTGAACATATTCCTATTAGTTCTGCAGCTTGTGGAACTCTGAAACATGGTGTCATACACAATGGTGTTTTATCTTTCTCCCTCATTCTATCTCTTTCAATCTGTCTCTCTCTTTCTATCTGTCTGTCTATCTCTGTCTCACAGGTACACATAAATACAAGTATACATAGTATAAATTACCTAGGATAACCCAAGAAATCCAGACAAAGTGCTATACTCTGCTTGAAGATGTGAGTAAAAGTGATGACACAGTCTTGTGGCTCTCTGAGACAGAGAGCTAGACGGATAGACAGATAGACAGGGAGCTTGACAGACAGACAAATAGACAGACAGAAATGTTAGTGTACCAGTACCAGTGTACTAGTGTTCCACCCTCCTCCTCCTCTTCTTCCTCTTCCTCCTCTTCCCCCTACTCTTCCTCCTCTTCCCCCTACTCTTCCTCATACTCTTCCTCATACTCTTCCTCTTCCTCCTCTTCCTCTTCCTCCTACTCTTCCTCTTCCTCCTCCTCCTCCTCTTCTTCCTCTTCCTCCTACTCTTCCTCCTCCTCCTCTTCTTCCTCTTCCTCCTCTTCCCCCTAATCTTCCTCCTCCTCTTCCTCTTATTCCTCTTCCTCCTACTCTTCCTCCTCCTCCTCTTCTTCCTCTTCCCCCTACTCTTCCTCCTCCTCCTCGTCCATAGTGTAAATTACAAGGAGTCGGCAGCTGTCAAAGTGACATATTGGCTCATTACTCTTTCCCCCTCCGGCCTGTCAAAACAATGGGGTCGGATGCTGCTTCCCCTCCTCCATTCTATCTAATTATCTTTCTCCCTCATTCTATCTGTCTGTCTATCTCTGTCTCACAGGTACACATAAATACAAGTATACATAGTATAAATTACCTAGGATAACCCAAGAAACCCAGACAAAGTGCTATACTCTGCTTGAAGATGTGAGTAAAAGTGATGACGCAGTCTTGTGGCTCTCTGAGACAGAGAGCTAGATGGATAGACAGGGAGCTTGACAGACAGGCAAATAGACAGACAGAAATGTTAGTATACCAGCAAAAACAAAGGGAGGGCGATGTTCATCTCATCTTTTGGCATCAGCTCTACCCTCATTTACCCTCATCAAACGTCAGCACTTATCAGATGTTATCTCCCCTTATCTTGTTACTGTCATGGGTGAACATTTATTATTACATATTATTATTATTACCTATTATTATTATGTATTATTATTATTATGTATTATTATTATTATGTATTATTATTATTATGTATTATTATTATGTATTATTGTTATCATTACGTATTCTTCTTCTTCCTCCTCCTCCTCCTCCTCTTCCTCCTCCTCCTCCTCTTCTTCCTCCTCCTCCTCCTCTTCTTCTTCCTCCTCCTCCTCCTCCTCCTCCTCCTCCTCCTCTGCCTCCTCCTCCTCTTGCCTCCTCCTCCTCTTGCCTCCTCCTCCTCTGCCTCCTCCTCCTCTGCCTCCTCCTCCTCCTCCATTCTTGGAACAAGTTTGAAGAGCTTGTAGTTCATAATCACTATCATTATCATCACCAATGCTCACATCTGAGTCTGGGATTTTGGAAAATAGGAGTTTCCTCTTTGATTCTGGTACAACTGAACGACGGCCCAGCACCAGAGGTGGAAGGCTGTGGGTTGTCTGGGTTTTCCTCACTATTACCCATATTATGGTCATTAGTTTCGGTCAAAACCTCACCAGAACCTTGAAACTCATCTTCACTGTCACTTCCATCTGTATTAGAACTGTCACTGGGGAACAAAAGTGTCCCAATTCGCCGAGGAGTGAGGAACTTCTTACCGCAGGGCACGTGGAAATTGTGTACTATGATGGCATTCCCACAATGCACCACTGGGTCCCAGATTTTTTTCCTACTGCGCACACCCACCACACAGACCCATTCTCTCACATCTAGGCTTATCAGCCTTTTCCTGCGAGATTTGAGGCCGCTAGAATTTATGCGTACTAGTACGTCAAAAACCCCTACGCGTAAGACGTACTAGTACGACCAAAACCCTCAAAGGGTTAAGGCTGAATGTAAAAAACCATATCCAATGTTACCGAGAATGTCAACAAGTAGGAAAACCTGGACATTCTATTAAACCCGTACCTCTCCAGCCTATACCTGCAGAATTAATTATAGATTGTGTAGGTCCGCTACCTAAATCCAAGTCTGGAAATCAGTACCTATTTACCATTATGGATAGAGTAACTAGATACCCAGAAGCAATTCCCATGCGCAGTATTAATACTAAAGCCATTTTCAAGGCTTTAACCAGATTTATTTCTTGTTTTAGAATTCCCAAATCTATTCAAAGTGATCAAGGTACTAACTTCACGGCCAAAGCATTTAGGGAAGCATTAACTAGGTTAGGGATAATCCATAACTTATCCACTGCCTATCATCCTCAGTCCCAAGGTGCTTTGGAAAGATTTCATCAGATGTTAAAAACCATGATGAGAGCGTTTTGTATGCAGTTTCCTATAGACTAGGATGAATCACTACCTTTGTTGCTGTTTTCAATAACGGAAACTGTGCAGGAGTCTACCGGGTATAGTCCGTTTGAGTTGATCTTTGGACACAATGTACGAGGTCCTCTTCGGGTGCTCAAAGAAGGATGGATGGGAGAAGACGTTAGCTCAACACTCTGCAACCCGTCTTCAAGGTTGCAGGTGGGCACGTCAGTTAGCCAAGGCTAACCTAAAGGCAGCTCAAAACAAGATGAAACAGAGGTATGAGAAATGCACAATTTCGCTCCTTCCATCCAGGAGACAAGGTGTTAATACAAGAACCTATACCTGGCCACACCTTGAAAGCTAGATTTATGGGACCTATGCAAATTGTAAGTAAATTATCTGATGTAAATTATGTGGTATCTCCCCTTGATAAGACCTCAAAAACTAAAACTTACCACATTAATCAAATAAAAACTTTTCATACACCAGATAAAGTCCCAGTAATGACTGTCCTCTACCTCTGAGGACAGTCATACACCAGATAAAGTCCCAGTAATGACTGTCCTCTACCTCTGAGGACGATTCTCACTCTCTGCACTCTATTTCAATTCAATTCAAAGTTTATTCTCTATAAGGATTACAATGCTGAGTTTACAGAATTTGGTTATTGTGTGGTTTACATGTAGTAAAATAATAATTACAGAGTGTACCACTAGAACACCTAGCATGGCTAGGCATTTTGGGAAAACTTAGATTAATTCTTAAATTTAAAATATTACAAATTATGAGGTAAGTTGGTATTATGGCTAAGTGACTAAATACTAGTTTGTGAGTTTAGCAATGTGAATGCTTTTGTTTTGGCACAATACATAGTTTCAGTATTGGAGTATCACAGGCCAACTTATGACTATTTTGGATTCATTATTTTAAGATTGAGATTAATATTTCTGTTTATGGTCAATTGGATGAGTGAGTGTAAGTGTGAACCACCAGGTGGTATTCGTGTAAATAACAAAAAGGCACAATACCGTGACTGGAATGATACACAAATAACCCGCGGGTTATTTGTGTATGGTATTCGTGTTGTTAGTTGACGGGGTGTATCAGGGAGATAAGTTGTTTTCTAACGGTAGTTTTGAAGGTGATGAATGTGTCTGCTGTTCTAGAGTTTTCAGGTAGGGTGTTCCAGATTTTAGGGCCTCTGACATACATTGAATTTTTGTAAAGGTTTAGTCGGACACGGGGAATGTCATAGAGATGTTTGTGTCTGGTGTTATGCCTGTGGGTTCTGTCACAACTATCAAGAAAGCATTTTAGGTCAAGGTTAATATTGGAATTTAAGGTCCTGTAGATGTAGACTGCACAGTAGTAAGTGTGGATGTACTGAACAGGGAGTAAGTTTAGATCTATGAAAAGTGGGGGGGTGTGTTGCCAGGGATAGGATTTAGTGATTATTCTTACTGCAGCTTTTTGTTGGGTTATTATTGGCTTTAGGTGTGTTGCTGCAGTTGATCCCCAAGCACAAATAGCATAGGTGAGGTATGGATAAATAAGTGAGTGGTATAGTGTGAGAAGGGTATTTTACGGCATGTAGTATCGTATCTTGGAGAGGATCCCAACCGTTTTGGATACTTTTTTGGTTATGTGTTAGGTATGGATGCTGAAATTCAGGTTGTTGTCGAGGTATAGGCCTAGGAATTTGCTCTCATTATGTCTGGCAATTAGAGTGTTGTCGATCTTAATGTTAATTTGCGCAGCTCCTGCTCTGCTACCAAACATAATATAGTAGGTTTTGTCAGTGTTAAGCGTAAGTTTATTGGCTGTCATCCAAGTCGATATTTTGATCAGCTCCTCATTAACAATGGTGTTGAGGGTGGCAGGATTAGGGTGAGAGATGACATAAGTCATGTCATCAGCAAAGAGAATGGGTTTCAGGTGTTGGGATACGTTTGGAAGGTCATTGATGTATATGAGGAAGAGCAGGGGACCAAGGACACTTCCCTGCGGAACTCCAGTATCAAGTGGCTGTGTTGTTGATGCTGTGTCTTTAATGGTGACATACTGATACCTATTAGTAAAGTAAGATTTGAAATATGCAAGCGCATGGCCTCTTATACCATAATGGTCAAGTTTGTGGAGTAGGATGCCATGGTCTTCTGTGTCAAAAGCTTTTCTTAGGTCAATAAAAATTCCTAGTGGATATTCCTTATTTTCCAATGCTGTGTAAAGCAGATCTAGCATTTTTATGATTGCATCATTAGTGCTTTTATTTTTTCTGAATCCAAATTGGCAGGGGTTGAGTATGTTTTGTGCCGTTATAAATGAAAATAGTCTCCTGTGCACGAGTTTCTCAAAGATTTTGGATAGCAATGGTAAGTTTGATATTGGCCTATAGTTGTTTAAATCTGTAGGGTCACCACCTTTATGTATTGGTGTAACCCTTGCCGTCTTGAGTAGTTTCGGGAAGGTGCTAGTTTCTAGTGACTTGTTAAAAAGTAATGAAATAGCATGCGAAAGGACATGCGCCGCTCGCTTGTACAATAATGGTGGGACATGAGACAGATTCCCTGAGTTATTTTTAAGTGACTTTATAATCTCGGTGACTTCCCTGGGCTCAGTTGGTGCAAGATAGAAGGAATTTGGGAAATTCCCATCTAGGTAGTCCCCAGCATGGGTATTGGTACATGGGATTTTATTGGCGAGATTAGATCCTATGGTTGAGAAGAAGTCGTTTATCTTGTTAGCTGTGTCAGTGGGATGCAGTGGTGTTTCATTAGGTTTAGTTAGGACAATATTCTTGTTTTTTTTCAGTTTGTGGGTCCCTAGAATCTGAGAGAGTGTTTTCCAGGTCTTTTTTATATCTCCTCTTGTGTCAGTGAATCTACTGGAGTAGTATAGTTGTTTGGCTTTCTTTATTACTTTGGTGAGAACTGATGAATAGTGTTTAAGAATATCTTTGTGTATTAAGCCCTGTCTATATTGCTTTTCATATTGGTGTTTCTTATCAATGGATTTCAGAATGGTGCTGGTTAGCCATGGGCAACCAAGCCGTTTGTTTGTGATCTGTTTCGTTTTTATAGGACAATGTTTGTTGTATAGTCTAAGTAATTTGTTAAGAAAAATGTCTGTCCAATCATCAATACCATTGGCCTTGGAGAATTCTGTAGGCCAGTCAACAGTCTCTAGGTCAGCTGTGAACTTCCTTATTGAGGCCTCATCATGGAGTCTAAATGAAACTTTGTTGTATCCAAGTGGTGGTTTACTAATGTTTGTCAAGAGGAAGGTAGGGTAGTGGTCGGTAGTGCTATCTGTGATTATCCCTGATTTAAAGGGGGGCTGTGATTTCGTGTATAGGGCAAGGAGGAATAACATCTTGTAGGAGTGAGGAAGAGCCAGTTGTGAGTGTGGGGGAAGTTCGTGAGGCAGTAGGTAAAATGAAAGGGGGTAAGGCAGCTGGGATTGATGGGATAAAGATAGAAATGTTAAAAGCAGGTGGGGATATAGTTTTGGAGTGGTTGGTGCAATTGTTTAATAAATGTATGGAAGAGGGTAAGGTACCTAGGGATTGGCAGAGAGCATGCATAGTTCCTTTGTATAAAGGCAAAGGGGATAAAAGAGAGTGCAAAAATTATAGGGGGATAAGTCTGTTGAGTGTACCTGGTAAAGTGTATGGTAGAGTTATAATTGAAAGAATTAAGAGTAAGACGGAGAATAGGATAGCAGATGAACAAGGAGGCTTTAGGAAAGGTAGGGGGTGTGTGGACCAGGTGTTTACAGTGAAACATATAAGTGAACAGTATTTAGATAAGGCTAAAGAGGTCTTTGTGGCATTTATGGATTTGGAAAAGGCGTATGACAGGGTGGATAGGGGGGCAATGTGGCAGATGTTGCAAGTGTATGGTGTAGGAGGTAGGTTACTGAAAGCAGTGAAGAGTTTTTACGAGGATAGTGAGGCTCAAGTTAGAGTATGTAGGAAAGAGGGAAATTTTTTCCCAGTAAAAGTAGGCCTTAGACAAGGATGTGTGATGTCACCGTGGTTGTTTAATATATTTATAGATGGGGTTGTAAGAGAAGTAAATGCGAGGGTCTTGGCAAGAGGCGTGGAGTTAAAAGATAAAGAATCACACACAAAGTGGGAGTTGTCACAGCTGCTCTTTGCTGATGACACTGTGCTCTTGGGAGATTCTGAAGAGAAGCTGCAGAGATTGGTGGATGAATTTGGTAGGGTGTGCAAAAGAAGAAAATTAAAGGTGAATACAGGAAAGAGTAAGGTTATGAGGATAACAAAAAGATTAGGTGATGAAAGATTGAATATCAGATTGGAGGGAGAGAGTATGGAGGAGGTGAATGTATTCAGATATTTGGGAGTGGACGTGTCAGCGGATGGGTCTATGAAAGATGAGGTGAATCATAGAATTGATGAGGGAAAAAGAGTGAGTGGTGCACTTAGGAGTCTGTGGAGACAAAGAACTTTGTCCTTGGAGGCAAAGAGGGGAATGTATGAGAGTATAGTTTTACCAACGCTCTTATATGGGTGTGAAGCGTGGGTGATGAATGTTGCAGCGAGGAGAAGGCTGGAGGCAGTGGAGATGTCATGTCTGAGGGCAATGTGTGGTGTGAATATAATGCAGAGAATTCGTAGTTTGGAAGTTAGGAGGAGGTGCGGGATTACCAAAACTGTTGTCCAGAGGGCTGAGGAAGGGTTGTTGAGGTGGTTCGGACATGTAGAGAGAATGGAGCGAAACAGAATGACTTCAAGAGTGTATCAGTCTGTAGTGGAAGGAAGGCGGGGTAGGGGTCGGCCTAGGAAGGGTTGGAGGGAGGGGGTAAAGGAGGTTTTGTGTGCGAGGGGCTTGGACTTCCAGCAGGCATGCGTGAGCGTGTTTGATAGGAGTGAATGGAGACAAATGGTTTTTAATACTTGACGTGCTGTTGGAGTGTGAGCAAAGTAACATTTATGAAGGGATTCAGGGAAACCGGCAGGCCGGACTTGAGTCCTGGAGATGGGAAGTACAGTGCCTGCACTCTGAAGGAGGGGTGTTAATGTTGCAGTTTAAAAACTGTAGTGTAAAGCACCCTTCTGGCAAGACAGTGATGGAGTGAATGATGGTGAAAGTTTTTCTTTTTCGGGCCACCCTGCCTTGGTGGGAATCGGCCAGTGTGATAATAAAAAAAAAATAATAATAGTATATTGGTCCATATGTGGTCTATTATGGTTGCACTTGTCTCAGTGAGCCTGGTTGGTTTAGTTATTGTTGGTATGAGAAGTGTGTTGTTCATATTGTTGATGAAATCAGTTACAGGCTGATCATCTAGTAGGCCAAGGTTGATGTTGAAGTCTCCAGCTAAGAGAAGGTGGTGCTTATTCATTTGTCTGTTTGTTATTAGTTCCTTTAATTTCTCACTGAAATTTGGGATGTTTGTGTGGGGTATCCGGTAAATGGCACCGAATGTTATAGGCGTCTGAAGGTTTTTTACAGTAAAATTAGCAAAAATGTATTCCCCATATTCATCACTAAAGCAAGTGGCGCTAATACAAGATAATTGGTTAGAGTAATAGATTGCAATACCACCCTCAACTTGGTATGGTCTGCAGTTGTGGATTGCTGTGTATCCTGGTAGAGGGTAGATATCTATTGTGTCCTGCTTAAGCCAGGTCACAGTAAGAATAATGCAGGAGAAGGGTGTCTTTAGTGATTCAAGGAGTGCCAGGAGGTCATCATAGTGTTTGCTTAAGGACCTGATGTTGTAGTTAAGTACTGATAGACTTTTAGCAGGTCATCATAGTGTTTGCTTAAGGACCTGATGTTGTAGTTAAGTACTGATAGACTTTTAGCATTGTTTAGGATAGTGCTGGCTTGTGATGCTGTGTAATAAAGGCAGTTACTTTCCAATAGGTTTTGATTGGGTGTCAGATTATGGAGGTTTAGATCAGGGTCAACGTGATCAATCATCTTCTAGGTTTAAATTATGGTTATTTATATCCTGAGTTGTGTGTTGAGTTCTAGTACTGATATCTGTAGTGGTGGGAAGTTTGGACAAGTACATAGCTAAAGCATTTTGGTCACATAAAGTATAGTCACTAATACACATAATGAAGTTGATGTTGTCTATGTATTGTGCTGGAATGACCTAAAGTACAACTAGGTATAAACTAAGAAATTAATGTCAAGCTTCCAAACTCTGTCTTCCTCAAGGGCCCTAGCCCTTTAATGGTGGGGCTACCTGAAATTCAAGTAACACGTTTAACTGCGCTTCTACAGTTATAACCTGATACTTTTTCGGATGTGCTAAAAATGTACATTAGGTTATCATGACGTAGATGTGGGAAACTCTAATACATGTACTATTAAACTCTCCCCCTACAGAGCTAATCCTGAAAAACAGAAGCTACTTCAGAAGGAGGTAGAATTTCTGTTAGAGCATGGGTTAGTGGAGGAGTCATCTAGTCCATGGGCTTCACCATGCATCCTTGTTAAAAAAGTTGATGGAGGTTTTGGCATGTGTACAGACTACCGTAAGGTGAATGAGGTCACAATTACAGATGCTTACCCTCTTCCTCGTCTGGATGACGTAATCGACTTTGTGGGTAAGGCTACTTTTGTGTCCCAGTTAGATCTCCTTAAAGGTTACTATCAGGTACCTTTGGCGAATAAGGAGAAAGAAATTTCTGCCTTCGTAATTCCAGAAGGTCATTATCAATATACAGTTACCCCCTTCGGAATGAAAAACTCCCCCTCTTCATTCCAGAAACTTATCCATCAGGCTATTAAAGGACCTGCAGGCACAGCAGCTTATTTAGATGACACAGTGATGGTGTATGATACTTGGGATCAACACCTGTTTAGGCTTAAGGCTCTCTTTGAGACCTTCCGGAGTTCCCATTTGACTGTTAATTTATCTAAGTCTTCCTTTGGCCAAGCTACTGTTACTTTTCTGGGCCATGAAGTAGGTAGTGGCAAAGTTGCTCCTAAATTTGCTAAAGTTCTTGCCATTAAAAATTACCCAATTCCCAATGATAGAAAATCTCTTCAACATTTCCTAGGCATGATAGGGTTTTACAGAAGATTCTGTAAAAAAAAATTCAGATATTGTAGCCCCTCTTACCTCTCTTACCAGTCACAAAGTTCCCTTTAATGTCAAAATGCTTTAACGAAAACAAAAAGATTATTGTGTACTGTACCCATTTTTTTGTCTCCAGACTTCTCCAAACTTTTCTCATAACAGGTTGATGCTTGTGAGTCTGGGGTTGGGGGTAGTACTGTTGCAAAACGGGGACAAGGGGTTACAGCCTTTGGCCTTCTTCCTGGCAAAGTTCCAGCCGCACCAGAGGGCTTACTCTACCATTGAAAAAGAAGCCCTCGCGTTGATACTGGCCTTGGAGCCCTTCGATGTTTACGTGGGCCAGACTTCACAGGTGCTCACTGTCTGCTATAGTGACCACAACCCTTTGGTGTATGTCCAAGCCATGAAGAAACAATACGAGGCTCATGAGATGGAGTCTATGACTGCAGCCCTATTCTCTCAGAATAATACACATTCCCAGCAAAGAAAATAAGTTGGCAGATGCTTTATCCAAGGGTGTTAATGTTGCAGTTTAAAAACTGTAGTGTAAAGCACCCTTCTGGCAAGACAGTGATGGAGTGAATGATGGTGAAAGTGTTTCTTTTTTGGGCCACCCTGCCTTGGTGGGAATCGGCCAGTGCGTTAATAAAAAAAATAATAATAATAATAGATTAGGATGTGTTAGGAACCTGTGGTAACCAGTTTCTAGCTCTTTTTTTCCCCCCTTTATATATGTGGTGGGGTTTGTGTTTTTAGTGAGTGGGTGCAAGCTACTGTCCGCCTGTACCTTGGACCTACGTTAGCCCTACTGTCTGCTGTCTCGCTCTAAGTTTAGGGTTTGGCTTTATGTCGCAAATAAAGCTGAGCTCTATCCAAGAGTTGGATGGTTGAGAGGAAAGGCGGTCCCATTATATGGTGCCATGGTGGCACGGTTACCAATGGAAAGTGGGAGCCTATTCCTGAGACCTCTTGGGGTGGGGGTGTGGCATGCAAAGAGTATGTAACCTTTATTCGGCGCATGTACACACCCTCATTGAAAGGCTATCTCCCCCAACCAGCAAACCAGTACTAACACAAACACAAACACTGCCTCCGCTGCAGGACAATCACTTTAGTGCTGATTTTCTCTATTCTGTTTATTACAATAAACAGTACACCAGACAAATAACCCGCACATTGATGAGAGGAGCTTACGACGACGTTTCGGTCTGACCTGGACCATTTACAAAGTCACACCATCACAAGTTATGACTGAAACGTCATCGTAAGCTCCTCTCTTCTATGTGTGGGATATTTGTGTATTGTTCCAGTTACAGTATTGTGCCTTTTCTTGTTATTTACTGTACACTACTGTATAAACATTTAAAAATATACCAGAAATATTATAAATGGTGCAAAGGTGATATTAACCCTTGCAGCGCGTTTCAAACGTACTGCCCGAGCAAAAGCAGGACACCACCAAGGCAAGCACTTCTGAGAATGCCTGCCCAAGGTTTGGGGTACAGAATCAGAAGCTGCAGATAAAACTGAGGTCGAGAAGGTGTAAAAGCTCCGCACAGACGGTATTAACCCGTCGCCGGCTTCCCTCAGTCTTGTTGGAAATGTTGATTTTTGCCACCAGAGAGCCAGGCGCGGAGCATACAAACGCTCACTTCGGCACCTGAGAGGCAACTGACTTTGAGAGGGAGCATGAACACAGGAGTCATTCCACACACACACTAAAAACAACAGACATAGCTCCACTCTACAAAGGTGGCAGTAAAGCAATTTCAAAGAACTACAGACTGACAGCACAAGCCTTCTCTGCCATAGCTACACAGTATCTACTTTAGTGATACTATGAAAGGATATCGCAGAAGAAACATCAGTAAGAAAAGAATAACACCAAGGACCCTAGAACTCAACTTGTCTACCCAGCAGGATGCCGGTGTATCATCAACCCCCCTCACCACCACAACCCAGGGAACAACAACAACAAACATGGCTGACTCCCCCTCCAACTCCACTCCCTTCGAAGGATTCACCCATGATAACTCAGGTATGATTATTCCTGACAATATCAGGGACTACATCGTCACTCTAGAAAGCGAAATCAAAGATATTAAAGCAACACTTGCACGACGAGAATCCAAGATAACCAACCTCGAGTACAAGATCCAAAACCTTGAAGAGAAGATTACATCGGGAAGTGCTGACACAGAAAATACTCTGAAAACAGCTATAGCCAGTCACACTGAGCAAATAACAACTCTAAATTGAAGGTTGAAGAAGCAATCAAGGACTGGAATCAGAACTCGACTGAATGAATACCTTGATTTCCAAGATGGCAAAACTGAACAAGATAAGTTGTCTGATGCAGTTATAATAAACAGTCAACACATTCCTAGTGAAATAACCCAAGAACAGTGCAAAGAAACTGCTATCAGGATAATACAGGACCACGTAAAAGTTATCGTGCAAAACAATGAAATCAAAGAAACACGTTTGCTAGGAAAACAAGGTAGTAAACACAGTATTATGATCAGACTTCATTCATATGATAAAAGAAAGGACTTAATTAAATCAGCAATTACAATGAAAAATGGAGTGTTCATCAACGAGCGTCTAACGAGAAAACGTCAAAACCTTCCATTCAGGTTGAGAAAACTTAAACAGGAAAACAAAATACATCAGTGTTTCACTCGAGGTGGGACAACAGGACAACAATATACCATCTCAAATGAACATGATTTCTCTACCTTCCTTAAAAAAGATGACATTTTTGTAACAGATTAGATAAGTGTCCTTAACACATATATACGTGTGGTGCATATAGTGTACCTTACTATTACATTATTGTGCATTATTATTTTTTTTTTTCTTATACCAGCTACCTCAAATACTTTTTACTTTTTAACTGCTATTAATTGTTCATAATTTTGTGTTGCAAGTCAAATCTTACTCCAAATTAGTGTTATTCATGGTTGCTACCTGTCCATTTAATTCTGTTCACCACTACTTTTTTTAGTCCCTTTTATACTGCGTGTGCAATTAGTGTATATTCCAATTACATTATTGTGTGAGTCCCAAAACTATCTTTTGCTAGCTAGTACCAGCTACCTCATATTTCTCTACTTTTTATAGTCCAATTAATTGCTCAAATTATTATACATTACAAATCAGATCTTACTCCCTAATCAATATTATATCATAGTGACTATCTGTCCATTGAACTTTGTTTACCATTACTTAATTTAGTCCCTTATATATTTTCTCCTTTATTTTAGCTTTATATAACTACCTTAGTTCATATATTCACAAATGTTAAAATAATCAAAGTGCTATTCTCAGGTGCTAAAGTGTAATAAGTTCACTATTTTGCCATTATATTCCAAAGCTCATTTATTTTTTTTTCTCCTCTTGTCCATATAGTCACATTTATTAAAATACTCAAGGTGCTATTAACTACCTCAGGTGCTACTCATTTTTGCTTTTAATACATTCTTTAATTATTATATTCATTAGCTCCCTTATTTTAGCTGTAAATATCTATTGTAGTTCATAAACTCACTTGTTAAAATAATTAAGGTGCTATTAGATGCTTAAGTGTATAAATGAATTATTTATTCTGTAATAATCCCTTTTTCTTTCAAATTTTTTACAAGTTTTAGATTCAATATAAATCTTATATCATTTTACTCAAAAAATCTAGTTTGTAAAATTACTCTCATCCTATGATTACAGACATAGATCCTGATGTAAACTTTTTACAAAATGAATTACACGAATCAACCAGTAACTGTAATTACTACACATCAGACCAAGCAAAGACATTACTCAGTGCAAACAATAACATAACCATCTTTAACTACAATGTCAGATCCTTGAGCAAACATTATGATGACCTCACAGCATTACTCAATTCCCTTCATTCCAATATATCCACCATCACACTCATATAATGCCTAGGCATAATAGAGGCTCTCTTTGCATTGCAACCCACTATTGTAAATATGAAATCTCAATGTACTGTTTGCAAAGACATAAAATAAATATGGTATACATTCCACCAAGTATTTTTCGTGTTACTTACAGTTACTGATGAAGGGATAGTTAATAGATATTTACAAATATCTAAGAGAAATATTTAAGCTTTGAAATAAAAAGAAACTAGAAAAGACTAAGTAACTCTTTTCTGTGCCTTATATTTCCAACTTTGTAAGTCCATTTTTATTCTTTGAAGTGTTTTGTTACGGACTGCACTAACATGGCTAAAAATGAAGTTTTGAACATTAACAAACACACATAAGAACAGGTAGGTTAAATGCCAAACATCTTTAGGATAACGGCCAAGAATAACTCTTTTTAAAGTGCTCATCTTTAAGAGCATGAAATTTCACTGTGGGCCTGCAACTCCATATTACTAGCTACAGTAAATGCTTATAAAGTTTGCATCAATAGTGTCCCTAAAAACCATCTCTAGCTATAGGTTTTCTTAAGTAGTCAAATTTATGTGCTTCTTCCGGCTTCTATCATCATCAGTAAACTGTAAATACCTAGGAATTAGTCAGCACTGATCTTACTACATTCCCCTCTTGTTACCCCACTCTCACTACTCAGTATCCAGACATGAGAAAAAGACGATGGTACTGCATATCAAAAACTGGTTAGTATGAAGCATGACAGTCTACAAACAAAGCATACAAGTAAATTATAATGCCTTGGCACAAGATATACCATAGTTTGAACTTACCTTAAGTGCCCTTTGTGTCAGTTCCAAGGCAGAGTCATGGCGGATGTTAATGGAAGCTGTTAACTCAGAGAGGTTAGAAGTATTATTCTCCAACTGTGTCATCACAGTCTCAACCTCTCTGTACAAAAAAAAATCTATATGAAAAAGAACTTTCACACTGCATTTTCTTTATTTATAAAAATAGTACAGTACCAAACTATAATATACTGTATACAGTACAGTATACTACTGTTGCATATAGTTGCTTATTAACAAAATAAATACATTAATATTCAGTCATACATATTTAGTAAAAAGTAAGAGACTTTTTCTAATGCATACTTAAAACTTTTTATCCCAAATATTAAGGATACTTTTTATGTATTTATTAAGAGTTGTATAAAACAACACATTTTGATTTGAAAAATATGTGCCTTATTCACACCAATATTATCCATCTGCTATCTAATAAAGACCATTAAGAGTTCAGTAATGGGCTTCCTTCTGCACTGGTCACAAGTTAATGTTGAACCCTAAGCTTAACGACAACAGCTGAGGAAGAAGGAAACTGTACACCCCAGGGCATCTTATGCAGAAAGGGATTTTTCAAATCAAAACTTGCTATTCTATTTGTTGGAGTGCCGGAGGCCCACCTGGAAGTATTATCACCCCTACCACATGCTCAGTGAGGGAAGTGCTGAGTGGTGACAGAATTCTATGGGACTGATGGCTCAAACTCAATGAACAGGATGATCTACCACATATCTCAACCAAGGACTCAGACCTACCAGGGAAAAGAAAAGATGCCACCTAGAGAGGTATGCATCATGTAGTCAGATAATCTCAGTGGGATATTCAGAACAAAATCTTGTCATAAACTATGTCAGGAATGAGGCTATAAGGGTATGGTCAGAGAGAGAGAAATGGTAACAATATTGCATAAATAGCCAACTATATAAAGATATATAGCTCTCCATCATCTCATTCCTGATAGTGATGTTTCTAGTTGACAAGAGGTGGTACAGCTGGTGAGCTGCCACTAAATGGCTCCAGCTGTAGAAAGTAAAAAAAAACGGATAATGAAAGCAAACCAAGTGGAAAAATGTGAAATAGTCCTAAGTGTGTTTAAACATCAGTGGAAGTGTGACTGCAGGCTATTTGTATCCCTAGTGGGTCAACAGAACCAAAACACAGAAAATAATGCATCTAACATATTCCTAACATTTTTGTTTAGTTTGGTGCTCAATGAACATGTGTCCCTGCTCCTCTGTCATGTTAAGCCTTAGGCATATGTGGAGATAAAGAACATTATCCATGGAGGCAAAAAGAGGAATGTATAAGAGTATAGTGGTGCCAACATTCTTATATGGGTATGAAGCAAAGGTTATGAATGTCGCTGTAAGGAGAAGGCTGGAGGCAGTGAAGATGTTGTGTTTGATGGTAATGTATGATAGAAATTTCTTCTTTCTTTCAACACACCGGCCGTATCCCACCGAGGCGGGGCGGCCCAAAAGGAAAAACAAAAGTTTCTCCTTTTACATTTAGTAATATATACAGGAGAAGAGGTTACTAGCCCCTTGCTCCCGGCATTTTAGTCACCTCTTACAGCATGCATAGCCTACGGATGAAGAATTCTGTTCTACTTCCCCATGGAGATAAGAGGAAATAAACAAGAATAAGAACTAGAAAGAAAATAGAAGAAAACCCTGAGGGGTGTGTATATATATATGCTTGTACATGTATGTGTAGTGTGACCTAAGTGCTTATAAGTAGAAGTAGCAAGACGTACCTGTAATCTTGCATGTTCATGAGACAGAAAAAGGGACACCAGCAATTCTACCATCATGTAAAACAATTACAGGCTTTCATTTTACACTCACTTGGCAGGATGGTAGTACCTCCCTGGGCAGTTGCTGTCTACCACCTACTACCTAGGATGATAGAAATATGCAGAAAATTTGTAGTTTGGAGATTAGGAGGAGGTGGAGAGTTAGTAAAAGTATTACCAAGGGAAACCATAGTACAGGTGGGGTTTGAACTCGCAGCAAATGAGTCGTAAAACTCCAGGCCAGCACGTAAGCCACTGGGCTGAGGAAGGGTTGTTGAGGTAGTTTGGACATTTAGAGAGGTTAGAGCAAAATAGGATGGTTTGGAGGGTGTATAAATCTATAGCAGAGGGAAGGCAGGGTTGGGGTAGCGCTAGGAAAGGTTGGAGGAAAAGGGTAAAGGTTGTTTTGTATGTGAGGAGCTTGGACATCCAGCAGGTTTGTGTGAGCATATTAGATAGGAGTGAGTGGAGGCAAGCAGTTTGTATGACTTGACATGCTGCTGGAGTGTGAGCAAGGCTACATTTATGAGAGAATTCAGTGAAACCGATCAACTGGACTTGAGTTGTGGATGTGGGAAGTACACTGCCTGCATTCTGAAGGAGGTGTGGAAGACAGCCGACGTTACAAAAACAGACTTTGTCGAAGAATCCACGGAAACAACATCAGAATTCAACTTTAATTTTTTTTTTTTAACACTGAGGCAGGATGACTTTAAAATACAATTAGAAAAACTTATCACATGAAATAGAGACCCTTCAGAAGCATGCTCTAGAGGCATAGAATTAGGGATGATATGACTGAGATGTGTTAAGGGGAAACAAGAATAAATATAGGAAATGTAAATAATTGGTTTGGTAATAGCTGTGGACGAGTACAACAAACTCCCGAGTAATGTCGTTGAAGCTAAAATGTGTAGTTTTAAAAACAGGTTTGACAAATACATGAATAGATGTGTGTTGGACTTGACTAGCTTGGGCCAGTAGGCCTGCTGCACAGCTTCTTCTTTCTTATGTTCTTCTTAAGCCATAGATTCACTTTCCAAACAAGGCTACTAAATATTATTGCTATGATGTACATAGTTAAAAGTACCTGTATTTATCTAGTAAGTCATTCATGGAGTAGTCCTACCTGACTTGTCCTGAGGCAGATATTACAGCTTTCAATTCTAGTTCTTTAAGCTGAGATATTCTCTCCAGAGCTGCATTGTGTTCTTCCTTCATTCTTTCTATCATTCCTGAGTATAACTCTTTTGTACGTTCCACTGCCTGAGACCACTCAGACTTGATGCTTGCCAGCTGTGACTCATATGAAGATGCCAAATTCTCCTTCTCTTCCTTGCAAAATTAAGGCATTTTATGAATACTGGGAGCTACATAAATGAGAAAAGGAAGTTATTGTAATACATATGTCTATTCTTTGAAGTTCTGTTTCTTTGTTAACACACTGGCTGTCTCCCACTGAGGCAGAGTGACCCGGTGGGTCACTCTGCCTCGGTGGGGTTACTAGCCACTTGCTCCCAGCATTTTAATCACTTCTTATGACAATTATGGCTTATGGAGGAAGAATTCATCTCCACTTCCCCATGGAATAAAATTTTAATACCATAGTTAATTTTTAGTTTTAGTAAAAGCTGTAAATAAATTCTTGCACAGAAAAATGTACTGATTGTCATCTAAAGGTTAAAAACAAATAATAATAAAAATAATAATTTTGATTTTTTTTTATCCCTGAGTGCTCGTTCTTTAAAGAAATTTACAAGTGTATTTCTTTTTTTGGTCACCCTGCCTTGGTGGGAAACAGCCAATGTGTAAATAAAAATAAAAGTTACAAGAATGGGTTACAAATTATGAAGAACACGAGTCACAATAACATACACAAATGGTTTTAAGATGTTTTCGTCTGTCCTAATTACTGTCAAATTACAAATGAGTGAAAAAATAAGCAAAGACCAGAAGACCAGTAGGGAAGAAGGAAGTGGTGGCATACACAGCAGTAGCGGCAGCAAGAGCAGGAGCAGTAGCAGCAATATTAACTACAGTACTCGTAGTAGGAGTGATAGAACTAGTAACTGAGAGTGAACGTAGCACGTAGAAGTAACATAATTAATATTAACAGTAGATAAAAGTAGTAATTAAGAGTGTAGCAGCAGTAATGGAACTAATATTAATGGTAATAATATTAGTGCATAGAACAAAAGAACAGAGAGCATTGTAGCAAGTCTACTGGCTCACACTAAGGAAGATTAGTGGTAGAGCAATAAGGGTGAATTACACCTAGAGGCACTGGAGATCAAAGTAAACCCTTAATATAACACACTAATGGGAGAATGTCCAAGTCTCCATTAAAAAAAAAAGAGCAAAAAAAAAGCACTAAAATACACTACTGCATACCTAATATAATACTGCACACACAATTTGCAGATATAGTGCAATACACACTGAAATTACAGGAATTAAAAGTAAAACTTACCCAGTGGATTTTTCCCATAATTTTAAGTCCATTATATTGAGAGTTTACTGTGACTTAACACTAACACCTTCGTTCAAGAGGCAGAAAAGCACTGCAGTAGGCCTACTGATACAATGCCAAGAAAGAAAAAGGAAGCCTGAATGGAGAGAGTCAGAAAACAAGAAAGGCAGAGGAAATACTGAAGATTCATCAAGAAAAAAAGGCAAGGAGGCAGCAAAGGCCAGGTCAAGATTCTAGCTTTTGACAGTATACTGAGAAAGGCAGATATCTACAGGAACAAACCCAGAACTAAGATTCATGCTAGGAAAGTTATGTATAAGAGATGATTCAATAAGATGGCATCTGTGAAGACAAGGGTAAATAGATTTACCAGAGGAACAATTTACAGGATGATTGCCATTATTACTAATTCAATTACTACTACTACTACTACTACTACACTGCTGCTGCTGCCGCAACTACTACCACCACCACTTGCACCACCACTACCACCACCACTTACACCACCACTACCACCACCACTTGCACCACCGCTTGCACCACTACCACCACCACCCACGCCACCACTACTACCATCATCATTCCCTCCTTTTCCCTCTCTCTTCTCTGCATTTTCTCAGTTGTGACTTGACAGTGGCCCATAGTTATGCATGCAATTTTGGCAGAGATAAACCAGAACTAAAAATAGGATGTTTGGACAACTGTGTAACTTTGGTCTAATGATAGAAATGTAGGAATAAGTTTTCTGTAGAACTAAGTAGTAGTGATGGCCCTGCAGATTAACCCCTTCAGGGTCCAAGGCCAAAATCTGAAGTGGTGCTCCAGTGTCCAAGAAATTTTGAAAAAAAAAAAAAAATAATTTTTTCTTACAGAATTAAAGAGTATATTTTTGTGAAGGTAATAAGACAAAAAAAAAAAAATTCTCATCAGTACTTACCGAGATACAGTGTGAGAAGTTTACCCCAAATGATGTGGTGGTGGCAACAGCGACGATTTCCACATACGCACGTTACTTTGTTTACCGTTTTTTGTATTTTTTTTTTCTTTTCTTTTCTATTTTTTTCTTTTCCTACTAACATTTGGGGCCTGGGAGACCAATACTATATTTTTTTTTTTTTTCAACAAGTCGGTCGTCTCCCACCGAGGCAGGGTGACCCAAAAAAGAAAGAAAATCCCCAAAAAGAAAATACTTTCATCATCATTCAACACTTTCACCACACTCACACATTATCACTGTTTTTGCAGAGGTGCCCAGAATACAACAGTTTAGAAGCATATACATATAAAGATACACAACATATCCCTCCAAACTGCCAATATATACTGTATATAATGTATATATATAAACTCACTGTATTGAACACAATAACCGCACTAAAGTTATTATCATATTATTGTTTACCACTGTTGTTTATTACAATAAACATGCACAAATCTTGTATAATACTAATATTCTATCATATATTTACATATTTACAATCACTGGACATGTTTTTAGAACTGCTGAAGCTTGTGGAACTCCTTGAAACAAGGCACCATGCACAGAGGTACCTTACATTCCTCACACATAAACCGAGTGTCTTTGTGTCTTTGTTGCCGTCATTTTGTTTGTGCACAGATGATGCATCTCTTCTGAGCAAATTTCTTCTGTGCTGAAGGAAGCTGTATTATGAAATGATCACCTTCCCTCCTCAAACGCTTGGGTATATCCTGAGGAGTTTGAGGACCTTGTTGTATAGCAGGTGTTGTGACCTTGTACTTCATTATGAGTTGTCTGACAACAAACAAAATTCACCATATGGTGGTCTGTTGCCAGTCTTCATTTGGTACATATTATATGCATTGAGCACTGAAATGTCCATGAGATGGAAGAAAAATTTCATGTACCACTTGTAACTCTTACGAACACAATCAACAATCAACAAAGCCAATCTGCATGTCACATTTGTCAACCAAGCGCATGTTTTGTGTATAATCAATCACTGTCACTGGTTTTCGAACACGTTCATTAGTCACTCGATCAACTTTGCCACTGTCTTGCATTTCATTACAGTGAATGGTTGTCAACAATGTGACATCTCGTTTGTCATGCCACCGTAATGCCATGATGTCATTGGCAGTAAACACCTGCACGTCATCACCACGAGCACCTGCGCTGAGCCTGGGCATATGTTTACGATTAGAACGCACTGTGCCACACACATCTGTCTTGTTCACTCACAAGAAATCACTGAGTAATGGGCTTATGTACCAGTTATCAGTATAGAATGTATGCCCCTTACCAAGATAAGGTGCCACCATGCTTCTCACTACGTCACCTGAGATACCCAATAACATCTTGGTATCTTTCAATGTTTTACTTCCGTGTATACAACAATATCCAATACCAGGCCACTGTCACAATCACAGAGTACAAACAGTTTTACACCAAAGCATTTCCTCTTGCTCGGTATATACTGCTTGAATGACAGCCTACCTTTGAACAAAATCAAAGACTCGTCAATTACAAGATTCTTGAATGGATAAAAGTACATGCTGAACTTTTGTTTGAAATACATAAAAACATTTCTAATCTTGTATAACCTGTCACTTCTGTCAGGCCTGGTTTTGTCAGAGAAGTGCAACATACGTAACAGTAAAATAAACCTGTTCACTGGGATGATTTCACTGAAGACAGGGGTAGAAATTAGCCGATCTGTGGACCAGTATGCTTTTATATTATGCTTATAGACATGAGGCATAAGCATTATTGTTGCAAAAAGCAAATACATTTCTGCAACAGTCGTCTCTTTCCACCGGTGTAGTCTTGACTGTGGTGATATGATCGTATTTGCCATGGTGTACTCAAAATACTTATTACTTTCCCTGACAATAGTTTCCATCAATGGCTGGTCAAAGAATTCCAGTTTATTTGCAGTGTTTCCAAGGGGACAAGTTGGTAGAATTCCACTTTCAGAATCATCAAAGTGGTGGGGCTTGGGAACAAAATTGGGATTTTGCTGCCAATCCCAGATATGGTTTGCTGGTGGGTACTGGACATCACAGGCTGGTTGAGCGGGTAGTTGTGGTTGTGGTGGGCTGGTGGCTGACGCTCCGCTTTGTCCTTGAACTGCGGAATCAGCAGTGTGGGTCCCAGCCTGGGCTGGTGAGTCACGCATGGCCATGGCACTACCATCACCACTACCACCATCTACTGATGCCTGTGGTCTATCCATGCCAAGTGTAGCCACATCATCCTCACTATCACTATCTATACCTGGTGTAGGGCCACGGGATGTACTCCGGGATGTACTCTGGGATGTACTCCGTCCCCTGGGCACGGCATAGGGTACACTACCCGAGCGCATGCGGCGGTGAACATACCGACGCTTCGCTGGTGAATACGATTCCTCACTATCACTACTCGAATGATCGTCAAGAGCAATAAAATCACAATCCACATCACTATCATCATCATTACTGAAGTCAGAGGCCTGGCCACGTGAAAATAATAGTTTTCTTTTGCGTTGAAGTACAACCAACCGTGACTGACGAGTGCCCACACCAGAGGTAGAAGGTTGAGGATCGTCAGGGTTTTCTGCACTATTATCGATATCCTGGTCATTCCTTTCAGTCACTAACTGATCAAAGCCAAAGAATTCGTCTTCATTTCCACTTCCATCACTGTCAGAACTATCAGATAGGAACAGGAGAGTCCCAATTTTCCTTGGAGTGAGAGCTGCCTTGCAACGAGGCATGGTGAACAAGGGTAACTGAGCCGGCATTCCCACAATGCCATGCAGGCGCCTAGATTTTTTGTTTATGGCGCACACCCACCATGCAGACCCGTTCTCTCACATGTAGGCCTACGAGCGTTTTTGGGCTAAATTTGACGGCACTAGAATTTTGGCATAGATCTACAGTTTGGACACTCAACGTGAAGCCGTAGATCTACGGGACGGACCCTGAAAGGGTTAAAGAATAAAATTACCTGAACTAATGACATTTTCATCTGGAAGTCAGACAACAAACTATCACGTTCTTCTCTCAGCCTCTTCTCCACCCGATCCCACACCTCCTTCTCCACCTCCATTGTTCTCCTGAAAAGATTAAAAACAGAAGAAAATTTGCCGTATATACATTTAGGAAGTGGTATTTCAGATTTCAATATTATACACACCATTAGTCTTGAAATGAGTTATGTACTTTAGAAAAAACTAGAGCTGTTTGGCTAATCAATATTTTTAACATAAAAAGTTGCTATCATTACCTCACTGTCTTCATTACAAAATTTCAGTTACTTTTATATCATGAGATAAAATGAAAGGCAACTTATAGATAGAGAAAAAGTAAAAATTAATATTTCTAAAACTCAACTCTATTAGACAACTGATAGGAATTTGCTAAAAAAGTACAGTAGGTAATCTATTTTTTTTTTATTAACACATCAGCTGTCTCCCACCAAGGCAGGGTGGTCCAAAAAAAGAAAAACTTTCATCATCATTCACTCTATCATTGTCTTGCCAGAGGTGCACTTACACTACAGTTATACAACTGCAACATTAACACCCCTCCTCCAGAGTGCAGAGACTGTACTTTCTGTTTCCAGGACTCAAATCCAGCCTGCTGATTTTCCTGAATCCCTTCATAAATGTTACCTTGCTCATGCTCCAACAGCACTTCAACTCCTAAAAACCATTTATCTCCATTCACTCCTATCTAACACGCTCACGCATGCTTGCTGGAAGTCCAAGCCCCTCGCACACAAAACTTCCTTTACCTCCTCCCTCCAACCTTTCCTAGGCCGACCCCTACCCCACCTCCCCTCCACTTCAGATTTATACACTCCTCAAGTCATTCTATTCCCTTCCATTCTCTCTACATATCCAAACCACCTCAACAACCCCTCCTCAGCCCTCTGGATAATAGTTTAGAAATCCAACATTTCCTCCTAATTTCTAAACTACGAATTCTCTGCATTATATTCACACCACACATTGCTCTCAGACGTGACATCTCCACTGCCTCCAGCCTTCTCATTGTTGCAACATTCACCACCCATGCTTCACACCCATACAACAGCACTGGTATAACTATACTCTCATACATTCCCCTCTTTGCTTCCATGAACAAAGTTCTTTGTCTCCACAGACTCGTCAGTGCACCATCAATTCTATGATTCACCTCATCTTTCATAGACCCATCTGCTGACACATCCACTCCTAAATATCTTAATACATTCACCTTCTCCATACTCTCTCCCTCTAATCTGATACCCATTTTTTCGTCACCTAATTTTTTTGTTATCCTCATCACCTTACTCTTTCCTATATTCACTTTTAAATTTCTTCTTTTACATACCCTACTAAACTCATTCGCCAGCCTCTGCAACTTGTCTACAGAATCTCCCAAAAGCATAGTGTCATCAGCAAAGAGCAACTGTGACAACTCCCACTTTGTATTCTTTATCTTTAACCTTACACCTCTTGCCAACACCTGCACATTCGCTTCTCTTACAACCCCATCTATAACTATATTGAACAACCATGGTGACATCACACTCCTTATCTAAGGCCTACTTTTACTGGGAAATAAACTCCCTCTCTCCTACATACTCTCACTTGAGCCTCACAATCCTTGTAAAAACTCTTCACTGCTTTCAGTAACCTACTTCCTATTCCATACATTTGCAACATCTGCCACACTGCCCCCCCCCCATCCACCATGTCATATGCCTTTTCCAAATCCATAAATGCCACAAAAACCTCTTTACCCTTACCTAAATACTACTCGCCTATATGCTTCACTGTAAACACTTGGTCCATACACCCCCTACCTTTCCTAAAGTCTCCTTGTTCATCTGCTGTCCTACTCTCCATCTTACTCTTAATTCTTTCAATAATAACTCTGTCATACACTTTACCAGGTATACTCAACAGACTTATTCCCCAATAATTTTTGCTCTCTCTTTTGTTCCCTTTGCCTTTATACAAAGGAGCTATGCAGGTTCTCTGCCAATCCCTAGGTACCTCACTCTCTTCCATACATTTATTAAATAAAAACAACAACCACTCCACAACTATATCCCCACCTGCTTTTAACATTTCCATCTTTATCCCATCAATCACAGCTGCCTTATCCCCTTTCTTGTACCCACTTCCTCACGAACTTTCCCCACACTCACAACTGGCTCTTCCTCACTCCTACAAGATGTTATTCCTCCTTGCCCTATACATGAAATCACAGCTTCCCTATCTTTATCAATATTTAACAATTCCTCGAAATATTCCCTCCATTTTCCCAATACCTCTAACTCTCTATTTAACCCTTAAACTGTCTCAATGTAGATCTACACGTTTGTCCCGCTAGCGCTCCAAATGTAGATCTACGTTTTATTTTTCCTGCCTCCAAATTTGGCATGATTGGCCTGAGATGCCTGGTCCATATAGAATGGGTCTTAACACTCGGTGTGTGCAGTATTAAAAAAATCTGGGACCACTTTGTACCTTATGGTAGCACCAGTTCAACTGAGTGCCAGCTAGAGCAAATAGTGTGGCAAACATCAGGGATTCACTTATATCATGTCATATTAACATTCCTCTTTTAAGAGGAAAGTGATGGATGCGGCCACAAGTGGTCGAGGGGCCCTTTGATTGAACATAGTTCAATCAAAGGGCCCCCATTATCATTTACACCTGGCACCCCAAACTTGCCTACCACACCCTCTCCAAATGCTTCTCCTACTTTAGTATTTAGGTCCCCTACCACAATTACTCTCTCACTTGGCTCAAAAGTTCCTACACACTCACTTAACATACCCCAAAATCTCTCTCTCTGCTACATGCCTCTCTTCTCCAGGTGTATACTACACACTTATTTTGACCCACTTTTCACAGCCAACCCTTATATCTAAATCACTGTCATTATTATGAAAGCTTCAAACTTCACAGTACAGTGGACCCCCGCATAATGATTACCTCCGAATGCGACCAATTATGTATGTGTATTTATGTAAGTGCGTTTGTACGTGTATGTTTGGGGGTCTGAAATGGACTAATCTACTTCACAATATTTCTTATGGGAACAAATTCGGTCAGTACTGGCACCTGAACATACTTCTGGAGTGAAAAAATATCGCTAACCGGGGGTCCACTGTAGTTTTAGGTAATCTATAATGCAACAGTTACATACCAGAGAGCTAATAGGGGCATTGTGAAAAGTTTGATTTCAACCAACAAATAATAGAACCAACTAGAAAATACACGGGATTTAATTGTCACAATGAGGAACTAATGAGACATAATAACAACCTCAAATACAATATACTCAGATTATATGCATTGAGGCTGTTGCAGTGTGAGTAAGGTAACATTTTCCAAAGGGATTCAGGGAAACCAGTTAGCTGGACTTGAGTCCTGGAGGTTGAGAGTACATTGCCTACACTCTAAAGGAGGGATGATGATATTTGCAGTTTGAAGTGTCATGTAAGCCAGGAAAAATGATGGGATGAATAATGATAGCTTTCAAAACTAGGAAAATATTGCCAATGGTGACACTTTCCAATCTTATGCTTTCTCACCCAGTCTTACTGAGTGTTGATGGCTCCATTCAGGAGTGGCGAGATATCAGATATGCAACAGATGGAGAGATCATCTATGGCCTGCACAGAGCAAGAAAAGTCTTTAAATTACTACAAATGCCTCAAAGTTCTAAATATATACTCATTGGAGTATATATAATATATATTCTGTCTCATAAACACGCTAGATAACAGGGATATCTTGCTACTCCTACTTACACTTTGGTCACACTTCACAGACATGCACATGCATATATATATACATACATCTAGGTTTTTCTCCTTTTTCTAAATAGCTCTTGTTCTTCTTTATTTCTTCTATTGTCCATGGGGAAGTGGAAAAGAATCTTTCCTCCGTAAGCCATGCGTGTCGTGTGAGGCGACTAAAATGCCGGGAGCAATGGGCTAGTAACCCCTTCTCCTGTAGACATTTACTAAAAAAGAGAAGAAGAAAAACTTTATAAAACTGGGATGCTTAAATGTGCGTGGATGTAGTGCAGATGACAAGAAACAGATGATTGCTGATGTTATGAATGAAAAGAAGTTGGATGTCCTGGCCCTAAGCGAAACAAAGCAGAAGGGGGTAGGGGAGTTTCAGTGGGGGGAAATAAATGGGATTAAATCTGGAGTATCTGAGAGAGTTAGAGCAAAGGAAGGGGTAGCAGTAATGTTGAATGATCAGTTATGGAAGGAGAAAAGAGAATATGAATGTGTAAATTCAAGAATTATGTGGATTAAAGTAAAGGTTGGATGCGAGAAGTGGGTTATAATAAGCGTGTATGCACCTGGAGAAGAGAGGAATGCAGAGGAGAGAGAGAGATTTTGGGAGATGTTAAGTGAATGTATAGGAGCCTTTGAACCAAGTGAGAGAGTAATTGTGGTAGGGGACATGAATGCTAAAGTAGGAGAAACTTTTAGAGAGGGTGTGGTAGGTAAGTTTGGGGTGCCAGGTGTAAATGATAATGGGAGCCCTTTGATTGAACTTTGTATAGAAAGGGGTTTAGTTATAGGTAATACATATTTTAAGAAGAAGAGGATAAATAAGTATACAAGATATGATGTAGGGCAAAATGACAGTAGTTTGTTGCATTATGTATTGGTAGATAAAAGACTGTTGAGTAGACTTCAGGATGTACATGTTTATAGAGGGGCCACAGATATATCAGATCACTTTCTAACTGTAGCTACACTGAGAGTAAAAGGTAGATGGGATACAAGGAGAACAGAAGCATCAGGGAAGAGAGAGGTGAAGGTTTATAAACTAAAAGAGGAGGCAGTTAGGGTAAGATATAAACAGTTATTGGAGGATAGATGGGCTAATGAGAGCATAGGCAATGGGGTCGAAGAGGTATGGGGTAGGTTTAAAAATGTAGTGTTAGAGTGTTCAGCAGAAGTTTGTGGTTACAGGAAAGTGGGTGCGGGAGGGAAGAGGAGCGATTGGTGGAATGATGATGTGAAGAGAGTAGTAAGGGAGAAAAAGTTAGTATATGAGAAGTTTTTACAAAGTAGAAGTGATGCAAGGAGGGAAGAGTATATGGAGAAAAAGAGAGAGGTTAAGAGAGTGGTGAAGCAATGTAAAAAGAGAGCAAATGAGAGAGTGGGTGAGATGTTATCAACAAATTTTGTTGAAAATAAGAAAAAGTTTTGGAGTGAGATTAACAAGTTAAGAAAGCCTAGAGAACAAATGGATTTGCCAGTTAAAAATAGGAGAGGAGAGTTATTAAATGGAGAGTTAGAGGTATTGGGAAGATGGAGGGAATATTTTGAGGAATTGTTAAATGTTGAAGAAGATAGGGAAGCTGTGATTTCGTGTATAGGACAAGGAGGAATAATATCTTGTAGGAGTGAGGAAGAGCCAGTTGTGAGTGTGGGGGAAGTTCGTGAGGCAGTAGGTAAAATGAAAGGGGGTAAGGCAGCCGGGATTGATGGGATAAAGATAGAAATGGAAATGTTAAAAGCAGGTGGGGATATAGTTTTGGAGTGGTTGGTGCAATTATTTAATAAATGTATGGAAGAGGGTAAGGTACCTAGGGATTGACAGAGAGCATGCATAGTTCCTTTGTATAAAGGCAAAGGGGATAAAAGAGAGTGCAAAAATTATAGGGGGATAAGTCTGCTGAGTATACCTGGTAAAGTGTATGGTAGAGTTATTATTGAAAGAATTAAGAGTAAGATGGAGAATAGGATAGCAGATGAACAAGGAGGCTTTAGGAAAGGTAGGGGGTGTGTGGACCAGGTGTTTACAGTGAAACATATAAGTGAACAGTATTTAGATAAGGCTAAAGAGGTCTTTGTGGCATTTATGGATTTGGAAAAGGCATATGACAGGGTGGATAGGGGGGCAATGTGGCAGATGTTGCAAGTGTATGGTGTAGGAGGTAGGTTACTGAAAGCAGTGAAGAGTTTTTACGAGGATAGTGAGGCTCAAGTTAGAGTATGTAGGAAAGAGGGAAATTATTTCCCAGTAAAAGTAGGCCTTAGACAAGGATGTGTGATGTCACCATGGTTGTTTAATATATTTATAGATGGGGTTGTAAGAGAAGTAAATGCGAGGGTCTTGACAAGAGGCGTGGAGTTAAAAGATAAAGAATCACACACAAAGTGGGAGTTGTCACAGCTGCTCTTTGCTGATGACACTGTGCTCTTGGGAGATTCTGAAGAGAAGTTGTAGAGATTGGTGGATGAATTTGGTAGGGTGTGCAAAAGAAAATTAAAGGTGAATACAGGAAAGAGTAAGGTTATGAAGATAACAAAAAGATTAGGTGATGAAAGATTGGATATCAGATTGGAGGGAGAGAGTATGGAGGAGGTAAATGTATTCAGATATTTGGGAGTGTACGTGTCAGCGGATGGGTCTCTGAAAGATGAGGTGAATCATAGAATTGATGAGGGGAAAAGAGTGAGTGGTGCACTTAGGAGTCTGTGGAGACAAAGAACTTTGTCCTTGGAGGCAAAGAGGGGAATGTATGAGAGTATAGTTTTACCAACGCTCTTATATGGGTGTGAAGCATGGGTGATGAATGTTGCAGTGAGGAGAAGGCTGGAGGCAGTGGAGATGTCATGTCTGAGGGCAATGTGTGGTGTGAATATAATGCAGAGAATTCGTAGTTTGGAAGTTAGGAGGAGGTGCGGGATTACCAAAACTGTTGTCCAGAGGGCTGAGGAAGGGTTGTTGAGGTGGTTCGGACATGTAGAGAGAATGGAGCGAAACAGAATGACTTCAAGAGTTTATCAGTCTGTAGTGGAAGGAAGGCGGGCTAGGGGTCAGCCTAGGAAAGGTTGGAGAGAGGGGGTAAAGGAGGTTTTGTGTGCGAGGGGCTTGGACTTCCAGCAGGCATGCGTGAGTGTGTTTGATAGGAGTGAATGGAGACAAATGGTTTTTAATACTTGACGTGCTGTTGGAGTGTGAGCAAAGCAACATTTATGAAGGGGTTCAGGGAAACCGGCAGGCCGGACTTGAGTCCTGGAGATAGGAAGTACAGTGCCTGCACTCTGAAGGAGGGGTGTTAATGTTGCAGTTTAAAAACTGTAGTGTAAAGCACCCTTCTGGCAAGACAGTGATGGAGTGAATGATGGTGAAAGTTTTTCTTTTTCGGGCCACCCTGCCTTGGTGGGAATCGGCCAGTGTGATAATAAAAAAAATAATGGCAGTTTGGAGGGATATATTGTGTATTTTTATATGTATATACTTCTAAACTGTTGTATTCTGGGCACCTCTGCAAAAACAGTGATTATGTGTGAGTGAGGTGAAAGTGTTGAATGATGATGAAAGTATTTTCTTTTTGGAGATTTTCTTTCTTTTTGGGTCACCCTGTCTCGGTGGGAGACGGCCGACTTGTTGAGAGAGAAAAAAAAATGGAATAGACTTGAAGACCTAGTCCCAAAATCTACAAAATGCCCTAACAACATAATGGCATGAGAGATATGTTAGAAAATGTAAAATAAACCTAATAAAAAGCAGGAGTGATATGGGTACAAAATAAAACACTGTATCAACATCTGCAGGCCCAGACTATTTAACATCTTACCAGAGGATCTCAGAAATACTGCCAGAACAAGTGTGTACATTTTTAATAGCAAACTCAACAAGTACCTCTGCCAGGGGCTGTTTCAACTAAGCTGTGATGGATATGTGGACAGGTAACTGCCAGCAGCAATAGCCTGGTTGACCAGGCAAATGCCAGACAAGCCTGGTCCAGGGCAGGGCCACAGGAATAGGAAAACTCTAAAAATTACTCAGAGATATATCAAAGGTATGCTGCATGGACACAGAATAACAGCCTATGAATGTTAACTGATACAAAGTCTTACCTATGACCTTCCTCCAGTAATGCCACTTCTTCTGCATGTTGTTTACGAAGAAGATTCAGTTCAGTCTTCAATTTTTCAACTTCTACTTCTGCTGCTCTTAAGTCAATCTTGGAAAAATAATATGAACTTACAATGTAAATTTTAAAGAGAATGTATTCTGTCATCAACAAGACAACTGCAATACTGTGTAATATTGACCATTTCACTGTCTCCCATGTAGATCTATATTACTGATTCCATTGTCTTAATCACATTACCCTTAAATATGCTGTGAGTAGTAAATTTTGGACTAGACTTCTGAGAATTTTATTGAGTAGGTCTTGTGCTCAATTGAACGAAAGATAACTAGTGACATAACTAAAAATTAAGTCAAACTGATCAGTGGAATTGGTTTAACCCCTTGACTGTCGCAACCCAAAATCCTGAGGTGTCTCCTGGTGTCGCAAATTTTCCGAAAAAAAAAAAAAAATTTCTCATGAAATGATAGAGAATCTTTTCCCGATTGTAATGATACCAAAAAAACGAAATTTGATGGAAAGCTGACGGAATTACGCTCTTGCAAAGTTAGCGACCTCAGCAATATTTACGAATCAGTGATTTTGCCCACTTTGAGCCCTATTTTTGGCTAATTCCATTGTTCCAGTCAACCAGACTCATAGCTATTTCTTTAGAACTCCATTTTTTTCTATTGACTGAGTACAAGAAACTGCCCATTTACCGATTTCAACTACCCAATAACATGGTCAGATATTTGCAATTTGACCAATGTCACACAAATATTAAAAAAATATGACGATTTCAAAACAGAGTCCAGAATGAACAATGCAGACATTTCTGGCTCCAAAATAACATTTTCTTTGTTCATTAGTCACGTCTCCAAGCCCCTCTGATATTACTCTTGCTTTCTATTTTGAATTTTTATTCAAACAAAAAATAGAAGATTTACTGTTATGCAGACTACTGCAATATTGTAATAATTGTATAAATAATGTCAACCCATTCATGACTGCATATTAGAATGGCTACTTGGACATTTATTCGAAAATGACATCATTTGTTTACTTTTGAACATCAGCAAAAATCAAACATTTCCCCTACTTTGAGCTCCATTTCAAGGTTCTTTTCATAGCAAAACCAATCAAAATCATCTCTACTTCTATATGTTTTCCATTCAATCAAATGAGACCAAGAAAACGAGAATACAACCATAAATACTATACGAAAATAGACCACAAAGTCGGCATTTTAATTAAAAAAAAAAGTCGGAGCTTTTTTTTTGTCATTATGCACTGCTGCAGGATTTTTTTTATATGGTGCACACTGACCACACAGACCCATTCTCTCACATGTGGGCCTACCAGCTTTCTCCTGCTTGATTTGAAGCCACTAGAATTTATGAGTATACAGGAGGGCCCCACTTATACGGCGGGTTAGGTTCCAGGCTACCGCCGTAAAGCGGAAACCGCCGTAAAGTGGAACACCCTTTTTTTCCACTTACAAATGCATACAAACACTAGATAACAAGTTTACACTAACATATATTATGTTAGGAATAGAACCAGGCATCAAAAAACAATAAAAAAGTACAATACACACACAGTGCACTCATTACTTACCTTAAAATATTTATAGTCTTAATCTAGGGTGAGACAAGTAGTATTTATTGTAAGAAATCAAGTGTGGTATGTATGGTGTCAGCCAGGCTACCATACCAGGCCAACCCACCCATACATACTATTCTATGATATTTAAGCATCCCAGAGCGATAAAATGTATATACAGTTCACTCATTACTCACCTTAAAATATTTGTAGTCTTAATGTAGGGTCAGGAGTAAGTAAATGAGATAAAACGAATAAATGAGAGAGAGAAAGAATGAGTGCATGAGAGAGTACAGGCGCAGAGTTATGTAAACAAACCAGGCGAAGGTAAGTTTTGTAAACGAAGTGTACACGTCTGGTTTGTGTACAAGTTACATTGTGTACAGGTTGTCTCTACATTGATACGGTAGAATAAATAAAGAAGAACACTCCCATTCTCATGTAACATCATTTTGAGAAGAAATGATGCTCTGAGTGAAGGCAATGGAAGTAAGTCACTGACTTTTTTGGGTTATCCTAGGTTCTCTACACATATGTTATGTATTTATGTTATGTATCGTGTTTATTATATAATTTTGAAAAAAAATATCACGGATGGATTAACCCTTTCAGGGTCCAAGGCCCAAATCTGGAGTCACGCACCAGTGTCCAAGAATTTTCAAAAAAAAAATTTCTTATTTTTTCTTATGAAATCGTAGAGAATCTTTTTGTGAAGGTAATAAAACAAAAAGTACGAAATTTGGTGGAAAATTGACGAAATTATGCTCTCGCGAATTTTGATGTGTCAGCGATATTTACGAATCGGCGATTTTGCCGACTTTGACTCCCATTTTAGGCCAATTACATTATTCCAGTCAACCAAATTCTTAGCTATTTCACTAGTATTACTTCTATTCTATCGATTGAGCACAAGAAATCGCCAAGTCAACTGTTTCAACTACAAAATAAAGTGATCGGAAATTGTTAATTTGGCCAATTTAACACAAAGTTCAAAATATTCCAATTTCAAAATAGGGTCCAGAATGAACAATGTAGGCATTCATGGCACTAAACTAACATTTCCTCTGTTCATTAGTTATGTTTTGAGGCTTTACAAATAAATTCCATTTTGATTTTTTATTCAGATAATGAATTTTTATTCACACCAAAAAATAGAAGATTTACTGTTATGCAATACTGTAATAATTGTATAAATATCATCACCATATTTGTGAATGTATATTAGACCCACCAGCTGATGTGTATTAGACGTGTGAGGTCGTTTGTTTACTCTTGAATATCGGCAAAAATTTAACATTTCTGCTACTTTGAGCTCAGTTTCAAGCCATTTCCAGTGCTAAAACCAATCAAAATCATCTCTATTTCTGTAATATGTCTTCCATTCTATCAAATGAGACCAAGAAATTGCAAATACAACTATAAAAAACATACGAAAAAACACTGCAAAGTTGCTGTTTTAATCGAAAAATCATGATTTCATTTTTTTTCTCTCATTATACACAGTGTGCTGCAGGATCTGTTTTATGTGGTGCACACATACCACATAGATGTATTCTCTCATATCTAGGCCCAAATGTACCACTCACAGTTTATCAGAGTGAGTTGAGCTCATGGCGTAGATCTACGGTTTGGACCCTGAACGTAAAGCCGTAGATCTACGGGACGGACCCTGAAAGGGTTAATGAAAATGTGTATATTAACGTAATATACAACATTTAATGATACACCGAGCTCAGACAGCGTAAACAAACTGAACAGGTTGTGGACAATCACTCGGTCAGGCGAAATAGACGGTATTAATACGTGTCCAGTTTTAGTTCATTCATGTACATTTGTAAGAGTTTGTGAAACTTTTACCTTATAATATTTTTATTATTATTATAATAATTAAATCACGAAACAAATACTCTTACACTGTGTACAAGTTAGTACAGAATTATAGCTATAAAGTGAAGGCATACGAAAGGAATATTTTTCTACAGTTATCCCTAGTAACAGGTGACGGGCTAGAGAAAACGTAATTCTTCCGACACTTCTACAAACCGTTTGGTAAACATCTCGTATATATTTGTATAAATTTTTATACTGTGGGTGCATGTATCATGTTTGTGTGTTACATAATGTGTTTCTTATATAATTTTGAAAAAAATATCATAGATAGATTAAGGGAAATGTCTATATTAACGTAATATGCGACATTAATGCGCCCAAGAGATTATTACTATTATTATTACTATTATTATTATTATTATTATTATTATTATTATTATTATTATTATTATTATTATTATTATTGCATCAAGAGTAGAGAGACTCTTAGTGATTTTAATGTGTACCTACATGCCAGCACAGTGTGTAAGTTTATTTAGGTACAGGTGTACACAAGTTTAATTATCAAGTACAATACATATAAAATATAAAATAACTTTAAAACACTTGAAATTTTGGAAAGTTTCCAGACATAATAAGGAGATGTGCTCAGGGAGAATGTAAACAAACTCGGTGGGCCGCTGTGACCGTATTAGAAAGACAGGTGGGGGGAGCCATATAGCGAGTTTTGGTCATAATTTGAAATGTCCGTATTAGCGGAACGCCGTAAAGCGGAACGCCGTAAAGCGGGGCCCTCCTGTATATACGTCAAACACATTGGCTCGTAAGACGTATATATATGACCGAAACAGTCAAAGGGTTAAAGTAGGATTCAGATTTGGCAAAAGTGCTGATGAGTAAATTTCACCAGATCACCAAATTTGTACTTGGGTAATTCCATAAGTTTTCCATCAAATTTCACATTTTCAGTGTCATTACCTACAGAAGGAAAACTTTTTTTTTTTTTAAAACCATAACACTGTCAACACTTTTAATTGCACAGGTCACATCAGTGAGAGGGTTAAACAATTACAGTATTAAGGAAACTAAGCTTTGCTGCATGTGAGTAAGACTATAACTTCACTGTCCTTTATCTGTGACAGCATTTAAAATTAATTATGAGCTGGTCCTATCCAATCAATACTCACAGACAAGAGCCTTGCATGGCACTGATGTCTGTACTTACACATGTACTTCAAGAACACTGTCAATATCAAATAATTTCCATGCATTAATACTGAAAATGTGCATTATCAAAATTCTTCATTGCATCCAACACTGCCACCACATTTTCACATTAATACACACAGTGAATGTCCAGATCTTCCCATAAATGCACACCTAACTCCTTCCAATAATCGTACCATTTTATAAATGCCACAGTTATTGTTCACTTACCTCAACTTTCTGGTGATTCTCTGAATTATTTAATTGGATGGAAGTGTTTAAAGGCACTGTTGAGACTGCATCCTTACATCTGCAGAAACAAAGATGAACATATGTACAGTATTCAGTGGGAGTCTCCTAATTCACCTAAGTCAAAATAAAACAAGCCAATCAATACAAGATCAGCAATGGGAGATAGACTTTTGCAAGTCTAAAAATAAAGAAGAGCTTTGCAAGTGAACTCGAACATAATAACAAAATGAATTTCATAGAAAACCAATGAGGTAAATGAAGGATTCTTGAAAATTTAACTCCTAGCTACTGAAGGAAACTGGTAACAGAAGGAAAATAACTACCGAAAAAAAGATTTAATAACAACAGAGAGATATAATGAGGAAACATCAAATCAACAAGATCTGAATATATTTAGAAAATTGCAACACTGAAGAATACACAACAGAACTAATGATAAGCATACAGTATTGGAGAATACCATAAGTGAAGGACAAGATCAGACAGTTATGACTGACTTTCACTCAAGCTAAACTTAAGGAAGAACTACGTAAGAGAGTGTGAGAGATGAAAGAAAATTAAAAGGCAAAGGCAACATATCAATTATTTATTTATTTATTTATTTATTAATTTGAACATGATACAGTGAAGTACAAAGTTATTACAGTGCAACATGCCAAAGCCCCTTGTATGCAGAGCCTTATGAGCAGGCTTAAAATTAACTTAAGATTAACTAAGCAATGATATATTCAGTGGTAAAAACATAATTGTAAACAGATAACAATTTAGTACAAATGAGTATTAGAAAGACAGGTCATATGGTCATTTACTGTGTTGCTGAGCATTCAGTAAAATGTAGTATTTTGTTAGGTAATGTAATTAAAAAATAAAGTTTGATTGGGTCACAGGTTAGACATTTATGAGATACAATAATGAGAAAACATTTACGAGATACAATTTATGAGATACAATTATTCAGTATTTATTTAGTTGTGGGTGAGTAAGTGATTTTTGAGAAGAGACTTGAATTTATAAGCAGACAGTGTTTCTTTTATATTCACAGGTAGTGAATTCCAGATTTTAGGGCCTTTTATGTGCATTGAGTTTTTGCATAGCATGAGATGGTCATGTGTTCTGTTGAGGTTGGTGAGGAGACGTTTGAGGGGAGGGTTTATATCAGAATTAAGTGTTCTATGAATGTAGTAGGTGCAGTAATAAGTATGGATGTTTTGAATGGTGAGTAGGTTTAGAGTTCTGAATATTGGTGGAGTGTGCTGCCTGTAGTGGAAATTAGTTATCATTCTGACTGCAGCCTTTTGTTGGGTAATTAATGGTCTGAGATGGTTTATTGTTGTTGAGCCCCATGCACAAATTCCATACGTGAGATAGGGGTAAATAAGTGAGTGATATAGGGCCAGGAGGGCTGACTGTGGAACATAGTACCGTAATTTCGATAGTATGCCTACGGTCTTGGAAATTTTTTGGGAAATTTGTTGTATATGTGTTTGAAATTTGAGTCTATTATCAAGGTGGATTCCTAAGAATTTTCCCCTCTGTGAGTTTTGTGATAGGTGATCCGTTTATCATTATGTTAAGAGGGATGTCTGTAGCTCTGTTACCAAACGGAATGAAGTAGATTTTGTCAATGTTTAGAGTAAGTTTGTTAGTACTCATCCACGTAGATATTTTCTGTAATTCGGTATTTACAGTATTGGCTAGCGTGACTGGGCTCGGGTGAGAGAAGACGTATGTAGTGTCATCTGCAAATAGTGTGGGTTTGAGTAGTTGGGCTGTATTAGGTAGGTCATTTATGTATATGAGAAAGAGAAGAGGGCCTAGAACACTTCCCTGTGGGACACCAACTGTAATTGGCTGTGCTGTAGAGTTTGCCCCATTTGTGTACACATATTGGCTTCTGTTGCTGAGGTAAGACTTTAGGTAGTTGAGGGAGTGCCCTCTTATACCATAGTGCGACAATTTTATATGGAGCAAGTCATGGTCAACTGTATCAAAAGTTTTACGTAAGTCTATGAAGGTCCCCAGTGGGACTTCTTTTTTCTCTATTACAGTGTATATGTGTTCTAGCATGTGTATAATAGCATCATTAGTATTTTTATTAGGCCTGAACCCAAATTGACAGGGGTTGAGTATGTTGTGGGAGATGAGGTAGGAATACATTCGCTTATGAATTAATTTTTCGAAGATTTTAGAGAGAGGGTGTAAGTTGGATATTGGCCTCTAGTTATTCAAGTCTGTTTGGTCTCCTCCTATATGGATCGGGGTGACCCTTGCTATTTTGAGAACTGTAGGGAAAGTAGAGGATTCTATGGATTTGTTAAAAAGTGTTGCAATGATTGGTGACAGTACTTGTGATGCTTTTTTGTATATAAAGGGTGGTAAGGTATTTAAATATCCTGTCTTGTGTTTTAGTGTGTTGATAATAAGGGAGACTTCAGTAGGGTTAGTCGGAGCTAGGAACAGTGTGTTCGGGTAGTTGCCAGTGAGGTAGTCATTGGGTGGGGTACCTGAGCTTGGGATTTTATTGGCAAGGTTTTTTCCTATAGTGGAGAAGAAATTATTGAGTCTGCTGTTTCTGTTGGTGGGAGTTGGGGTTCATCTGGTTTTGTTAATTCAATTTCGCTATTTCGTGATATCTTTTTTGTTCCTAGAATTGCTGATAGGGTTTTCCAGGTCTTTTTTATATCACCTCGTAAGTTGGATAATCTGTTCTCATAATACAGTTTTTTAGCCCTTCTTATCATTCTGGTTAGGATTGACGAGTAACGTTTTGTTTGGTCTCTGGTTATGTGACCCATTCTGTACTGTTTTTCGTATAGGTGTTTTGTATTTATGGATTTGAGAATGCTGGGTGTTAGCCAGGGACTGTTCAGTCTCTTAGCTGTCATCTATTTAGTTTTTTGGGGGCAGTGCTTGTTATAAAGGTATTGGGTCTTTTTTAGAAAATTATTAATACATTCGTCAATATCTGTATAGATTTCTAGCTCAGTGTGCCAGTCAATGTTTGTTACTGCTGCTGTGAAGTTATTAATGGCTGCCTCATTGTGAAGTCTGAAGGTGGCTTTAGTAGTGTCTTGGGGACCTGCACAAGGAATAACGGGTAAAAAAGTAAAAGAACATGTTGATTCTGACAATAAGCAAAACAGTGAAGACAGGATGAAGAAAAGAACTCTTTTTCTACAGAGCTGGCAGTATCTTCTGATCTGTGTGCATTTAAAGAAAATAGACTAACTGTTAAGAACTAAATCAAAATAAAAGAAAATTAAAACAGAAACTTATTTATATATTTTTTAAATACAAATACATGAACAGCTTCTCCTCACTTAACAACAGAGTTCTGTTCCTAAGACCACATCAGTAAACGAATTTGTCGCTAAGTGAGGAGAATATTTACTATGATGGTAGTAGGTTTGTGTCAGCCATCTTTGACACTGTTTTAATGTCACCTTTGCACCATTTATAACATTTCTGGTATATTTTTAAAAGTTTATAGAAAAGTGAACTGTATATTGTAATAAACAGAATGGAGGAAATCAGCTCTCATATACGTTATTTAGGTATGCATACTGGTCAGCAAGCCTGTCGTAAGTCCAAGTCATCGGTAAATGCATACAGTGGTCCCTCGATAATCGTCCGGCTCGATAGCCGTCCTTTTCGGAAATCATCGCGTTATTTTCGTCCAAACATTGGCTTGCAAATGGTCGGTTGACTTGCTAATTGTCTTTTGTCCTGGACGCATACTCACGGCTCTGAGCCGCCTCGGCCTCCCTTCCCAGCCAGTGTGCCATTGTTTACCAGTGAGCGATGGTCCCCTCATTTGTTCATACAAAATATTTCATAATATTCCATTCATTTTAGTGCTTGCAAGTGCTAAATAAGCTACCATGGCTCCAAAGAAAGTTCCTAGTGCCAAGCCTTTGGTAAAGAAGGTGAGAAATACGACTAAATTTAAGAAAAACATCAGTGAAGAATATGAAAGTGGCGTACGTGTGGCCGAAATGGCCAGGATATATAACAAATCCCATACAACCATATCTTCCATTGTGGCCAAGAAAAAGGAAATCAAGGAAGCTGTTGTTGCAAAGGGGGTAAATATGCTGACAAAAATGAGATCATCAGTACTCGAAGATGTTGAGAAGTTATTATGGTGTGGATAAACGAGAAACAATTAGCAAGAGCTTTAGCAGGAACAGCAACAGATTGCAGCTCAGAATCTTGCTGCAGAGGAGGAGGAAGAGAGATGGAAGAAGGTGCTTTCTTCAGAAATTAAGGAGATTTTTGAAATGTGGGGTAGGATGGAAAGATTTATGGAGAAACATCACCCTGAGAAGGATGTTGCAAGCCATATCGGCAACTTGTACAGTGACAGAGTCTTGGCCCATTTTAGGGATGTTTTAAAGAGACACCAGAAACAGAGCTCTCTGGACACTTTTTTTGCGAGACAGGACTCCAGTGACTCTCAAGCTGGTCCTAGTGGCATTAAGAAACAGAGAAGAGAAGTAACCCCAGAAAAGCACTTGGTACCTGAGGTGTTGATGCAAGGGGATTCCCCTTCCAAACAGTAACTAATTCAATCTCTCTCCTCCTCCAGTCTTCCATACACTAAGAAGAATCGCCAATAAAGGTAAGTGTTATGCTGTTAATGTTTCATTCATCATGTGCCATTGTATTGTTTATGTACTACATCTATATTTCATGTAAAAAAAAATTTGTTTTAATACTTCTAGGTGTCAGGAACGGATTAATTGTATTTACATTATTTCTTATGGGGAAATTGTGAACTAAGAGACATGTGCCAACCTAGTAACTTACCAGAAATTAGAAGAAAAAGCCAGAAATACAATATACAAAAGTATGAAAGGAGGAAGAAACAAGTTTTGAAAAAAGATATACAGTAGCAGTAAATAAGAAAAACACAGGATGTATGGTAAATCATTATTTAACTCCTTGAGGGTCGGTCACGTACATGTACAGTGGAACCCCAAATTTCGGCTGTAATCCATTCCAGGAGCTAGGCCTAAACTTGAAACAGCCAAAAGTCGAAGCAGTATTTCCCATGAGAAATAATGTAAATACAATTAATCCGTTCCAGACCCACAAAAAATACATTATTTAAAGAATAACTATAGTTTAACATACATATAGCACTTAAAACATACATATAGTATTAAATGAGTAATACATAAACAAACATTTAAATAAACATTTAATATCACATTTACGTACCTTTATTGAAGAATCTTGTTGGCATCAGGAAGATAGGGAGGGCTTATTATTGCCTCAACCACTGCCTCAACCACTGACTCCACCACTGCCTCAACCACTGCCCCAACCACTGCCTCCACCACTGCCTCCACCACTGACTCCATCACTGCCTCAACCACTGCCCCAACCACTGCCTCCACCACTGACTCCACCACTGCCTCAACCACTGCCCCAACCACTGCCTCCACCACTGCCTCCACCACTGACTCCATCACTGCCTCAACCACTGCCCCAACCACTGCCTCCACCACTGACTCCACCACTGCCTCAACCACTGCCCCAACCACTGCCTCCACCACTGCCTCCACCACTGACTCCATCACTGCCTCAACCACTGCCCCAACCACTGCCTCCACCACTGACTCCATCACTGCCTCAACCACTGCCCCAACCACTGCCTCCACCACTGCCTCCACCACTGACTCCATCACTGCCTCAACCACTGCCCCAACCACTGCCTCCACCACTGACTCCATCACTGCCTCAACCACTGCCCCAACCACTGCCTCCACCACTGCCTCCACCACTGACTCCATCACTGCCTCAACCACTGCCCCAACCACTGCCTCCACTACTGACTCCATCACTGCCTCAACCACTGCCCCAACCACTGCCTCCACCACTGCCTCCACCACTGACTCCATCACTGCCTCAACCACTGCCCCAACCACTGCCTCCACCACTGCCTCCACCACTGACTCCATCACTGCCTCAACCACTGCCCCAACCACTGCCTCCACCACTGCCTCCACCACTGCCTCAACCACTGCCTCCACCACTGACTCCATCACTGCCTCAACCACTGCCTCCACCACTGCCTCCACCACTGACTCCATCACTGCCTCAACCACTGCCCCAACCACTGCCTCCACCACTGCCTCAACCACTGCCCCAACCACTGCCTCCACCACTGCCTCAACCACTGCCCCAACCACTGCCTCCACCACTGCCTCCACCACTGCCTCAACCACTGCCCCAACCACTGCCTCCACCACTGCCTCCACCACTGCCTGCACTACTGCCTCCACCACTGCCTCCACCACTGCCTCAACCACTGCCTCCACCACTGCCTCCACCACTGCCCCAACCACTGCCTCCACCACTGCCTCAACCACTGCCTCAACCACTGCCTCCACCACTGCCTCCACCACTGCCCCAACCACTGCCTCCACCACTGCCTCAACCACTGCCTCAACCACTGCCTCAACCACTGCCTCCACCACTGCCTCCACCACTGACTCCATCACTGCCTCAACCACTGCCCCAACCACTGCCTCCACCACTGCCTCAACCACTGCCCCAACCACTGCCTCCACCACTGCCTCAACCACTGCCCCAACCACTGCCTCCACCACTGCCTCAACCACTGCCTCAACCACTGCCCCAACCACTGCCTCCACCACTGCCTCCACCACTGCCTGCACTACTGCCTCCACCACTGCCTCCACCACTGCCTCCACCACTACTTCCACCACTGCCTCCACCACTGCCCCAACCACTGCCTCCACCACTGCCTCAACCACTGCCTCAACCACTGCCTCCACCACTGCCTCCACCACTGCCCCAACCACTGCCTCCACCACAGCCTCAACCACTGCCTCAACCACTGCCTCAACCACTGCCTCAACCACTGCCTCAACCACTGCCTCCACCACTGCCTCAACCACTGCCCCAACCACTGCCTCCACCACCGCCTCCACCACTCCGTCCACCACTGCCTCCACCACTGCCTCAACCACTGCCTCCACCACTGCCTCCACCACTGCCTCCACCACTGCCTCCACCACTACTTCCACCACTGCCTCCACCACTGCCTCAACCACTGCCTCCACCACTGCCTGCACTACTGCCTCCACCACTGCTTCCACCACTGCCTCCACCACTGCCTGCACTACTGCCTCCACCACTGCTTCCACCACTGCCTCCACCACTGCTTCCACCACTGCCTCCACCACTGCCTCCACTACTGCCTGCACTACTGCCTCCACCTCTGCCTCCACTACTGCCTCAACCACTGCCTCCACCACTGCCTCCACCACTGCCTCAACCACTGCCTGTCACTATGAAGTTTCTTTGGGCCCATGGTTTACCTGGAGTTTACCTGGAGAGGGTTTTGGGGGTCAATGCCCCCATGGCCCAATCTGAGACCATGCCTCATGGTGGATCAGAGTCTGATCAACCAGGCTGTTACTGCTGGCCGCACGCAAGCTGACGTATGAACCACAGCCCGGTTGGTCAGGTACTGACTTTAAGTACCTGGCCAGTGCCTTCTTGAAGACAGCCAGGGGTCTATTAGTAATCCCCCTTATGTATGCTGGGAGGCAACTGATGAGTCTTGGGCCCCGGACAATTATTGTGTTGTCTTTCAATGTACTTGCGGCGCCCCTGCTTTTCATCTCCTGCAGAATCTTTTGCTTTCATATGGAGTGATTTTCGTGTGCAGGTTTGGTGCCAATCCCTCCAGGGCCTTCCAAGTGTATATTATCATGTATCTCTCTTGCCTGCATTCCAGGGAATACAGATCAAGGACCTTCAACCATTCCCAGTAATTTAGGTGCCTTATCGTACTTATATGTGCCGTGAAAGTTCTTTGTACACTCTCCAGGTCGCCAGCCTTGAAGGGGCCATCAATGTACAGCAGTATTCCAGCCTAGAGAGCACAAGCAATTTGAAGAGAATCATCATGGGCTTGGCATCCCTAGTTTTGAAGGTTCTCATTATCCATCCTATCAGTTACCTAGCGGATGACGTAGATACACTGTTGTGGTCTTTGAAGGTGAGATCCTCTGACATTATCACTCCCAGGTCCTTCACATTACTTTTCTGCTCCATTGTATGGTTAGAATTTGTCGTATACCCTGATACATTTTTAATGTCTTCAAGTTTCCCATATCTGAGCACATAGTTGAAATTTCTCCTTGTTGAACTTCATATTGCTTTTAGTGAACCATTTGAAGATCTGGTTGATGTCCGCTTGGAGCCTCGCGGTGTCTTCAATGGAGGTCACTGCCATAGTAATCTGGGTGTCATCCGCAAAGGACGACACAGAGCTATGGCTTACATCTCTATGTCAGAAATGAGGATGAGGAATAGAATGGGAGCAAGTACTGTGCCTTGTGGAACAGAGCTTTTTACCGTGGCTGCCTGGGACTTTACTCTGTTTACTATTACTCTTCATGCTCTATTTGTCAGGAAGTTATAGATCTATCTACCAGCTTTTCTTGTTATTCCTTTATCACGCATTTTGTGTGCTGTTACACCATGGTCACAGCTTTTGCAAAGTCCGTGTATACTACATCTGTACAGTGGACCCCCGCATAACGATGGCATCACATAGCGATTAATCCGCATACCGCTTGCTTTAATCGCAAAAATTTTGCCGCGCATACCGATTAAAAACCCGCTCACCGATTTTCGTCCGAGACGCGTCCAATGTGCGCCCTCAGCCAGCCTCACATGTGCCGCCTGTGCCATTGTTTACCAGCCAGCCTCCGCGGTAGCATCCAAGCATACACTCGGAATATTTCGTATTATTACAGTGTTTTCGGTGCTGTTTCTGGAAAATAAGTGACCATGGGCCCCAAGAAAGCTTCTAGTGCCAACCGTACACCAATAAGGGTGAGAATTCCAATAGAAATGAAGAAAGAGATCATTGATAAGTATGAAAGTGGAGTGCGTATCGCCGACCTAGTCAAGTTGTACAAGAAACCCCAATCAACCATCGCTACTATTGTGGGCACCAGAAAGACAATCAAGGAAGCTGTTCTTGCCAAAGGTTTAACTGTGTTTTCGAAACAAAGATCGCAAGTGATGGAAGATGTTGAGAGACTCTTATTGGTGTGGATAAATGAAAAACAGCTAGCAGGAGATAGCGTCTCTCAAGCGATCATATGTGAAAAGGCTAGGAAGTTGCATGAGGATTTAATTAAAAAAATGCCTGCAACTAGTGATGATGTGAGTGAATTTAAGGCCAGCAAAGGTTGGTTTGAGAGATTTAAGAAGCGTAGTGGCATCCATAGTGTGATAAGGCATGGTGAGGCTGCCAGTTCGGACCACAAAGCGGCTGAAAAATATGTGCAGGAATTCAAGGAGTACATAGACAGTGAAGGACTGAAACCTGAACAAGTGTTTAATTGTGATGAAACAGGCCTGTTCTGGAAGAAAATGCCAAGCAGGACCTACATTACTCAGGAGGAAAAGGCACTCCCAGGACATAAGCCTATGAAAGACAGGCTTACTTTGTTGATGTGTGCCAATGCTAGTGGTGATTGCAAAGTTAAGCCTTTATTAGTGTATCACTCTGAAACTCCCAGAGCGTTCAGGCAAAAGAATGTCCTCAAGGATAATTTGTGTGTGCTGTGGAGGGCAAACAGTAAGGCATGGGTCACTAGGGACTTTTTCTATAACTGGTTACACCATGCATTTGCCCCCAATGTGAAAGATTACCTAACTGAAAAGAAATTAGAACTTAAGTGCCTCCTGGTGTTAGACAATGCCCCTGGTCATCCTACAGACGTGGCAGAGCGACTTTATGGGGACATGAGCTTCATTAAGGTGAAGTTTTTGCCTCCTAATACCACTCCTCTCCTGCAGCCCATGGACCAGCAGGTTATTGCAAACTTCAAAAAACTGTACACAAAAGCTCTGTTTGAAAGGTGCTTTGTAGTGACCTCAGAAACTCAACTGACTCTAAGAGAATTTTGGAGAGAGCACTTTAATATCCTCAATTGTGTAAACCTTATAGGTAAGGCTTGGGAGGGAGTGACTAAGAAGACCTTGAACTCTGCTTGGAAGAAACTGTGGCCAGAATGTGTAGACAAAAGGGATTTTGAAGGGTTTGAGGCTAACCCTGAGAGGATTATGCCAGTTGAGGAATCCATTGTGGCATTGGGAAAGTCCTTGGGGTTGGAGGTTAGTGGGGAGGATGTGGAAGAGTTGGTGGAGGAGGACAATGAAGAACTAACCACTGATGAGCTGATAGATCAACTTCAACAGCAAGAGGCCAGACCTGAGGAAACTGGTTCAGAGGAGGGGAGAGAGAAATTGAAGAAGTTGCCTACTACAAAGATTAAGGAAATCTGTGCAAAGTGGCTTGAAGTGCAAACCTTCATGGATGAAAATCACCCTCACACAGCTATTGCAAGCCGTGCTGGTGATTATTACACTGACAATGTTGTGAAACACTTTAGGGAAGTCATAAAGGAACGAGAGGTACAGGCCACTATGGACAGATATGTTGTGCGAAAGAAGTCCAGTGACTCTGAAGCTGGTCCTAGTGGCATTAAAAGAAGAAGGGAAGTAACCCCAGAAAAGGACTTGCCACCTCAAGTCTTAATGGAAGGGGATTCCCCTTCTAAACACTAACACTCTCTCTCCCCTCCTCCCATCCCATCAATCATCACCAGATCTTCAATAAAAGTAAGTGTCATGTAAGTGTGCATGCCTTTTTCAGTTTGTGTGTATTAAAATTAACATTTCATGTGGTAAAAAAATTTTTTTTTCATACTTTTGGGTGTCTTGCACGGATTAATTTTATTTCCATTATTTCTTATGGGGAAAATTCATTCACATACCGATTATTTCGCATAACAATTACCCCTCTTGCACGGATTAAAATCGTTATGCGGGGGTCCACTGTATTTTGTTTATCCTCTACAGCATCCAGGACCTTGTCATAGTGCTCCAGTAGCTGGGACAGGCAGGAGCAACATGCTCTAAACCCATGTTGTCCTGGGTTGTGTAACTGATGGGTATCTAGGTGGTTGGCAATCTTGCTTCTTAGAACCCTTTCAAAGATGTTTATGATATGGGAAATTAGTGCTATTGGTCTGTAGTTCTTTGCAATTGCTTTTCTGCCACCTTTGTGGAGTGGGGCTATGTCTGTTGTTTTTAGTGTGTGGGTTGACCCCTGTCCATGCTCCTTCTTCATAAAATGCTGAAGGCATGCGATAGGGGCTCCTTACAATTCTTGATGAACATGGAGTTCCATGAGTCTGGGCCTGGGGCAGAGTGCATGGGCATGTCATTTATTGCCGCTTCAAAGTCTTGTGGAATTAGGATAATATCCGAGATTTCTGAGACGACCATACTTTGGGTTTCGCTCATAAAGAATTCATTTGGATTGTCAACCCTTATTCTGGGCAGTGGCTCACTGAACACGAAGTCATACTTGGGACTTGAATATCTCACTCATTTCTTGGCTGTCATCTGTGTATGTCCCATCCCACCTAAGCAGGAGCCCAATACTGAATGTTGTTTTTCCCATAGATTTGGCATACGAGAAGTACACTTTTTTTTTTTTTCAATTTCCTTTATGGCTTTTAGTTCTTCCTGTGATTCTTGTATCCTGTAAGATTCCTTCAGCTTAAGTTCGATATTTGCAATTTCACTGACTAGTGCCTCCCTTCGTATTTCAGATATATTGGCCCTACTCAGCAGCTCTGTTACTCGTCGCCTTTGCTTGTATAGGGAACGTCTCTCTCTAGTTTACATGTCTTTTTCTTAATGGAATGTTTCTTGAGCAGATCTCAAGAACCACAGAATTCATTTTATCAAGGCAAATGTTTGGATCAGTGTTATTTAGGATATCTTCCCAGCTTGTTTCATTTAGGACATGGTTTACTTGGTCCCATTGTATGTTTTTATTATTGAAATTGAATTTCATGAAAAGACCTTCATGACTGCTCGCATTTTGCTGGTCAGGAACCCTGTGCATACATGTCTGTACCTCTATTATTTTGTCATCTGAGTGAATTGTCTTTGATACGGTTATATTACGTATCAGATCGTCATTGTTAGTGAAGATGAGGTTCAGCATGTTTTCTAGTCTTGTAGGCTCTACTATTTGCTGGTTTAAGGTGAATTTGGTGCAGAGATTTAATAGTTCATGTGTGTGTGAATTTTCATCTGAGCTGCCTCCCGAGGTGATCTCTACTAAAACACTGTTTGCTATACTCCCCTATTTTAGGTGTCTCAGGGTGAAATCTCCTAGTAGTAAGATGTTTGGAGCAGGAGTTGGGAGATTTTCCAGACAGTGGTCAATTTTCTCAAGCTGCTCCTGGAATTGCTGGGAAGTTGCATCTAGAGGCTTGTATACCACCACAATGACAAGGTTTTGGTTTTCAATCTTTACCGCCAAAACTTCAACTACAGACATCATTTGAGATGTTTGTTAGTTCTGTGTAAATGAGTGAAGTGACTCTGTGACATACAGGTCAACCCCCCCTTGTTGCCTGTTTAGTCTGTCGCATAGGAATAGGTTATAACCTGGGATCCATATTTCATTGTCATAATGATCCTTTATGTTGGTCTCTGTGAATGCTGCAAACATTGCACTTGACTCCATGAGCAGTCTCTTGATGTAAGGAATTTTGTTGTTTTTTGACAGCTTTAGACCCTGTATGTTTGCAAAGACAAATGTAGTTCTATTGGTGGAATTTAGGGGGGTTTTATTTGCTGGCTCTAATATCTGTTGTTCTGGAGTAGAGGCCAATGTCCAAGCCTCTGCTCCAGAAGTGTTTTCAGGTGGTGTCGGATTATTGTCATTTCTTGCCAGTCTTTTTTCCCTCCTAGCCCTAAAAAAAAACTCTGTCCCTGGAGAGGTTGTGGCTCCCCTCTTTTGTTTTCTATAGTCTGGCTGGTCTGTGTCTTCTTGTCCCCTTTAGATGATGTGCCTGGCAGTATGCATTGAAGCATTTTCTTTCATGGATTGATGAGTGAGACATTTCTGGGTGAAATAAGTTACAGGAGGGGAAGTTGCACTCTCCTGTTGTCATGTGGGTGCAGCATTTTTTGGGATGGTCAAAGGTGCATGTACCACCTGTTTTACCAGATATACTGTGCCTGCAGATACCCAAGGCATAGTATTTAAATAGATTGTAATTCTGTTTGCTAGGATTTATTATACCTGCGCTCACTGCTGGTGCATTTATTTTTCCTGTTTCCCACATATCTTTCACCACTGTACGGACATCAGTGCTTCCACCAGGTTTTGCTGGTAGTGTGTCAACACTACTCCTGAGGCATCATCCCCTTTTGGTCCATCTCCAGCAGTATCTCTATTCTGAACTTCTGTGGACTGAATAACGTTGTCTTCACTGTCCTCCAGGACAACGAACCAGACACTGTCACAGTGAATCTTACCAAGTGTCTAGAGGTAAATACACACAGATCTAAATGGATTGTGAAAACGTGCAATTGCATTAAGTTTTATAACCTGCATGAACTGTATCACTGTAGGCAACAAGAGCATTTCACCCCCCCATGGAAGATGTGTTCATTTAATATCACATACCTACAAGTCCCTCCCAAGAAGCTCATTGCTAGTAATCCCTTCCTTAAATCTCTTGTTAGAGCAACTGCTCAAGAAGAAATTTCTCACCTAGCTCGTAGTAACAAGTTATCACAAGTTATATACACTGATGGATCTAAACAGGAGTCTTCTGGCAGGGCTGCATCTGCTCTTGTTGCCACCTCCCTAGTTAAGAACGATAATAAATTTGTTGAGTTAGGCATAAGAATTAACAACTGGGCGTCTACACTGCAAACTGAATTGTTTGCAATCCTAATGGCGCTAAAGCTAACCTATGACACTGAGCTTGACTCTATCATCATTACTGATTCTATGTCATCATTGAAGGCTCTTGGCTCATATAATGACTCCAACAACATGCTCATTGGGGAAGCCAGGTACAGATACTCAAAAATTAGGGACAAAGGAATTAATGTACAATTGCTATGGATCCCATCACACATTGGATTACTCCTTCATGATAAAGTTGATATGTTAGCCAAGAAGAGTATCGAGAAGGAGAATGTAGAATATAACTTTGGTATAACTGTGTCTAGCATTAGGAATAATATTAGGAGAGAAGTAAATAATGAAAATGATTGTTATAGGAATGCAGTTAGAAGCCTGAGTAGATCTATAACCCACTATGATAACATGAACGTAGATAAGTATGTTTATGGAGCAACTTGCAATGTGAACAGACTGACTGATGTTGTAGTGGCCAGGCTTAGGCTTGGTTACAAGTACTTCTGGCAGTTTGGGAGACACACAGATGATGATCAAACTAAATGTAAATTATGTGATCAGGCATATGGTCACTCTCTTGAACACTATGTGCTTAATTGTCCACTTATTGAGGAATACAGAGACAGACAGTATAATAACCTATGTGACATGTCAAGATATCTTATTAATGAAAATAAGATACCAGATATACTAAGCAAATTTCCTAAATTTGCTTGTAACAGATAAGTGAACTATAGATATGTAGATATAAATCCATATGTATTCCTGTTAACCCTTTGGGGCCTAGTTCCTAGGCCTTTTGTGTATCCATATGCTCTCGCGCTACCGTCCACAGGATGGATATGGGGTGCACAATAAACTAGCCACTTCGGTGGCAAAATCTAATCCAGGACAACACTAATACCCTCATGAGCACTGTCTTCTAAGACATCACTAGAACCCTCTGGAGCACTTTCTTCCAGGACTACACTAGCACCCTCAGGGGCACTGTCCAAAACAGCCCCATCCATACCACCCATTGTATTTTCCCAGCTGTCATGCCATGCTGACACATCTTTCAAGAAGGATCTTTTATTGGTGTTTTTGTCTTTTAATACAGATGTAATTTTCTTATACAGCTGTATCTCATTTGGGCAGACCCAAAAACATCTCTCTGAGTTTATGTCCTGCCAGATGACTGTGAAACAGAAACCTGTAACTGTTTTGCATGATGGTAGGATTGCTGGTTTCTTTTTCTGTCTCATAAACACGCTAGATAACAGGGATATCTTGCTACTCCTACCTACACTTTGGTCACACTTCACAGACACGCACATGCATATATATGTACATACATCTAGGTTTTTCTCCTTTTTCTAAATAGCTCTTGTTCTTCTTTATTTCTTCTATTGTCCATGGGGAAGTGGAAAAGAATCTTTCCTCCGTAAGCCATGCATGTCGTATGAGGCGACTAAAATGCCGGGAGCAATGGGTTACTAACTCCTTCTCCTGTAGACATTTACTAAAAAAGAGAAGAAGAAAAACTTTATAAAACTGGGATGCTTGAATGTGTGGATGTAGTGCGGATGACAAGAAACAGATGATTGCTGATGTTTTGAATGAAAAGAAGTTGGATGTCCTGGCCCTAAGCGAAACAAAGCTGAAGGGGGTAGGGGAGTTTCGGTGGGGGGAAATAAATGGGATTAAATCTGGAGTATCTGAGAGAGTTAGAGCAAAGGAAGGGGTAGCAGTAATGTTGAAGGATCAGTTATGGAAGGAGAAAAGAGAATATGAATGTGTAAATTCAAGAATTATGTGGATTAAAGTAAAGGTTGGATGCGAAAAGTGGGTCATAATAAGCGTGTATGCACCTGGAGAAGAGAGGAATGTAGAGGAGAGAGAGAGAGATTTTGGGAGATGTTAAGTGAATGTATAGGAGCCTTTGAAGCAAGTGAGAGAGTAATTGTGGTAGGGGATCTGAATGCTAAAGTAGGAGAAACTTTTAGAGAGGGTGTGGAAGGTATGTTTGGGGTGCCAGGTGTAAATGATAATGGGAGCCCTTTGATTGAATTTTGTATAGAAAGGGGTTTAGTTATAGGTAATACATATTTTAAGAAAAAGGAGATAAATAAGTATACAAGATATGATGTAGGGCGAAATGACAGTAGTTTTTGGATTATGTATTGGTAGATAAAAGACTGTTGAGTAGACTTCAGGATGTACATGTTTATAGAGGGGCCACAGATATGTCAGATCACTTTCTAGTTGTAGCTACATTGAGAGTAAAAGGTAGATGCGATACAAGGAGAATAGAAGCATCAGGAAGAGAGAGGTGAAGGTTTATAAACTAAAAGAGGAGGCAGTTAGGGTAAGATATAAACAGCTATTGGAGGATAGATGGGCTAATGAGAGCATAGGCAATGGGGTCGAAGAGGTATGGGGTAGGTTTAAAAATGTAGTGTTAGAGTGTTCAGCAGAAGTTTGTGGTTACAGGAAAGTGGGTGCGGGAGGGAAGAGGAGCGATTGGTGGAATGATGATGTAAAGAGAGTAGTAAGGGAGAAAAAGTTAGCATATGAGAAGTTTTTACAAAGTAGAAGTGATGCAAGGAGGGAAGAGTATATGGAGAAAAAGAGAGAGGTTAAGAGAGTGGTGAAGCAATGTAAAAAAAGAGCAAATGAGAGAGTGGGTGAGATGTTATCAACAAATTTTGTTGAAAATAAGAAAAAGTTTTGGAGTGAGATTAACAAGTTAAGAAAGCCTAGAGAACAAATGGATTTGTCAGTTAAAAATAGGAGAGGAGAGTTATTAAATGGAGAGTTAGAGGTATTGGGAAGATGGAGGGAATATTTTGAGGAATTGTTAAATGTTGATGAAGATAGGGAAGCTGTGATTTCGTGTATAGGGCAAGGAGGAATAACATCTTGTAGGTGTGAGGAAGAGCCAGTTGTGAGTGTGGGGGAAGTTCGTGAGGCAGTAGGTAAAATGAAAGGGGGTAAGGCAGCCGGGATTGATGGGATAAAGATAGAAATGTTAAAAGCAGGTGGGGATATAGTTTTGGAGTGGTTGGTGCAATTATTTAATAAATGTATGGAAGAGGGCAAGGTACCTAGGGATTGGCAGAGAGCATGCATAGTTCCTTTGTATAAAGGCAAATGGGACAAAAGAGAGTGCAAAAATTATAGGGGGAGAAGTCTGTTGAGTATACCTGGTAAAGTGTATGGTAGAGTTATTATTGAAAGAATTAAGAGTAAGATGGAGAATAGGATAGCAGATGAACAAGGAGGCTTTAGGAAAGGTAGGGGGTGTGTGGACCAGGTGTTTACAGTGAAACATATAAGTGAACAGTATTTAGATAAGGCTAAAGAGGTCTTTGTGGCATTTATGGATTTGGAAAAAGCGTATGACAGGGTGGATAGGGGGGCATTGTGGCAGATGTTGCAGGTGTATGGTGTAGGAGGTAGGTTACTGAAAGCAGTGAAGAGTTTTTACGAGGATAGTGAGGCTCAAGTTAGAGTATGTAGGAAAGAGGGAAATTATTTCCCAGTAAAAGTAGGCCTTAGACAAGGATGTGTGATGTCACTGTGGTTGTTTAATATATTTATAGATGGGGTTGTAAGAGAAGTAAATGCGAGGGCCTTGGCAAGAGGCGTGGAGTTAAAAGATAAAGAATCAAACATAAAGTGGGAGTTGTCACAGTTGCTCTTTGCTGATGACACTGTGCTCTTGGGAGATTCTGAAGAGAAGTTGCAGAGATTGGTGGATGAATTTGGTAGGGTGTGCAAAAGAAGAAAATTAAAAGTGAATACAGGAAAGAGTAAGGTTATGAGGATAACAAAAAGATTAGGTGATGAAAGATTGGATATCAGATTGGAGGGAGAGAGTATGGAGGAGGTGAATGTATTCAGATATTTGGGAGTGGACGTGTCAGCGGATGGGTCTATGAAAGATGAGGTGAATCATAGAATTGATGAGGGGAAAAGGGTGAGTGGTGCACTTAGGAGTCTGTGGAGACAAAGAACTTTGTCCTTGGAGGCAAAGAGGGGAATGTATGAGAGTATAATTTTACCAACGCTCTTATATGGGTGTGAAGCATGGGTGATGAATGTTGCAGCGAGAAGGCTGGAGGCAGTGGAGATGTCATGTCTGAGGGCAATGTGTGGTGTGAATATAATGCAGAGAATTCGTAGTTTGGAAGTTAGGAGGAGGTTCAGGATTACCAAAACTGTTGTCCAGAGGGCTGAGGAAGGGTTGTTGAGGTGGTTCGGACATGTAGAGAGAAGGGAGCGAAACAGAGTGACTTCAAGAGTGTATCAGTCTGTAGTGGAAGGAAGGCGGGGTAGGGGTCGGCCTAGGAAAGGTTGGAGGGAGGGGGTAAAGGAGGTTTTGTGTGCGAGGGGCTTGGACTTCCAGCAGGCATGCGTGAGCGTGTTTGATAGGAGTGAATGGAGACAAATGGTTTTTAATACTTGACGTGCTGTTGGAGTGTGAGCAAAGTAACATTTATGAAGGGGTTCAGGGAAACCAGCAGGCTGGACTTGAGTCCTGGAGATGGGAAGTACAGTGCCTGCACTCTGAAGGAGGGGTGTTAGTGTTGCAGTTCAAAAACTGTAGTGTAAAGCACCCTTCTGGCAAGACAGTGATGGAGTGAATGATGGTGAAAGTTTTTCTTTTTCGGGCCACCCTGCCTTGGTGGGAATCGACCAGTGTGATAATAAAAATAATAATATTGGTCACTGGTTTAAAATCCCTGCATATACCATGGGACCACTGACCACAGAGATTGCAAGCAATCTAGGCCTGTTTTAGTCCCTTACCCTTTCTGCAGACTACACAGATCTTCATGAAAAGCATAAATTAATCAACGAATCTCAGCATGGTTTTACAAAGGGGCGTTCCTGCCTTACGAATTTATTAACTTTTTTCACTAAGGTATTTGAGGAGGTAGATCATGGTAATGAATATGATATTGTGTATATGGACTTCAGTAAGGCTTTTGACAGGGTCCCACATCAGAGACTATTGAGGAAAATTAAAGCACATAGAATAGGAGGAGAAATTTTTTCCTGGATAGAGGCATGGTTGACAAATAGGCAACAGAGAGTTTGCATAAATGGGGAGAAATCAGAGTGGGGAAGCGTCACGAGCGGTGTTCCACAGGGGTCAGTGTTGGGCCCCCTGCTGTTCACAATCTACATAAATGACATAGATGAGGGCATAAAGAGCGACATCGGCAAGTTTGCCGCTGACACCAAAATAGGCCGTCGAATTCATTCTGACGAGGACATTCGAGCACTCCAGGAAGATTTGAATAGACTGATGCAGTGGTCGGAGAAGTGGCAGATGCAGTTTAATATAGACAAATGCAAAGTTCTAAATGTTGGACAGGACAATAACCATGCCACATATAAACTAAATAATGTAGATCTTAATATTACGGATTGCGAAAAAGATTTAGGAGTTCTGGTTAGCAGTAATCTGAAACCAAGACAACAGTGCATAAGTGTTCGCAATAAAGCTAATAGAATCCTTGGCTTCATATCAAGAAGCATAAATAATAGGAGTCCTCAGGTTGTTCTTCAACTCTATACATCCTTGGTTAGGCCTCATTTAGATTATGCTGCACAGTTTTGGTCACCGTATTACAGAATGGATATAAATTCTCTGGAAAATGTACAAAGGAGGATGACAAAGTTGATCCCATGTATCAGAAACCTTCCCTATGAGGATAGACTGAGGGCCCTGAAACTGCACTCTCTAGAAAGACGTAGAATTAGGGGGGATATGATTGAGGTGTATAAATGGAAGACAGGAATAAATAAAGGGGATGTAAATAGTGTGCTGAAAATATCTAGCCTAGACAGGACTCGCAGCAATGGTTTTAAGTTGGAAAAATTCAGATTCAGGAAGGATATAGGAAAGTACTGGTTTGGTAATAGAGTTGTGGATGAGTGGAACAAACTCCCAAGTACCGTTATAGAGGCCAGAACGTTGTGTAGCTTTAAAAATAGGTTGGATAAATACATGAGTAGATGTGGGTGGGTGTGAGTTAGACCTGATAGCTTGTGCTACCAGGTCGGTTGCCGTGTTCCTCCCTTAAGTCAATGTGACCTGACCTGACTAGGTTGGGTGCATTGGCTTAAGCCGGTAGGAGACTTGGACCTGCCTCGCATGGGCCAGTAGGCCTTCTGCAGTGTTCCTTCGTTCTTATGTTCTTATGTTCTTATGGTGGTGGTCATCTTACAGTACTGTACTTGACAACTGTCCTAGCTAGCTAGTCTATAATTCCTTGAAATATTTAATTTTTTGTAACTTCTTCCGATTTGGCTTTATTTCCATCTGAACCATTTGAATCCACCCGAATTCAGTTAGTGGATCACTGTTGCTGTTTGGGTGTATGATGAGGGTGCGTAAAGCCCCGTCAGTTAACGAAATCAGACAGAGGATACCTTGTTATCAATGAATCCATTTGAATCCGGTCATTGGAAAATAAACTTCATTTTCACATACAAAATAGGATTTTTCAACTAACATGAAAGAGTTAAGAAGGAAAGTATTTTAGTACCATCAACAGATAGAATTTGAGGCCATATCCATAAACTATCTAGGTAGTAGATTGGGAGACAGCAATACTGAGTGTAAAATGAAAGCCTGTAATTGTTTTACCTGATGGTAGGATTGCTGGTGTCTTTTGTCTGTCTCATAAATATGCAAGATTACAGGTACGTCTTGCTACTTCTACTTACACTTAGGTCACACTACACATATGTGTACAAGCATATATATATACATACCCCTCTGGGTTTTCTGCTATTTTCTTTCTAGTTCTTGTTCTTGTTTATTTCCTCTTATCTCCATGGGGAAGTGGAACAGAATTCTTCCTCTGTAAGCTATGCATGTTGTAAGAGGCGACTAAAATGCCGGGACCAAGGGGCTAGTAACCCCTTCCCCTGTATATACAGGTACCATCTGACTACGGCCAAGCTTGGTTCCGACCAACCGGTCGTAAGTCAAAATGGATGTAAGTCGAACCTATGAAAATTGCAGACATACTGGGTAGAGCATAATGTCAAATCTTTCCTCTATAAACTACCTACATAGTACTGTAATGTAATGTAATGTACAATCATTATACACTGTATATCATTATCTTTATGTATTGTATTATATATCATTATCTTTATGTATTGTATTATATATCATTATATATCATTATCTTTATGTATTGTTGACACAGTGGAATGGGATGACACTACCACTGGTAGTGTCATCCTGCCAGAATGTAGTATGACCTATACCCTAAGTAAAGTGAAACAACGTATCCGGCTGGCTGACTGGCTGGGTGGTCCGGTGGGTGGCCGGGTGGTTGGCTGACTGAATGTGGCTCTCTCACTGTATCTCTCTCTCTCTCTCTCTCTCTCTCTCTCTAACACACACACAGGTACACGTAAGTAAAGTTATCATACATAGTATAAATTACCTAGGATAACCCAAAAAAATCCAGACAAAGTGCTGTAGAGTGGATCTGTGCTCCAGTGCCCTAAATTAATAATAATATTAATAATAATTATTATTATTATTATTACAATAATACATATGTACTAATATTAATAATAATATAATTATTAAACTATAATATAATAATCGTGTCCACTCATTACTTACCTTAAAATATCTGTAGTCTTAATGTAGAGAGTGAGAGGTGAGTAAACAAGATTAAATGAATAAATGAGAGAGAGAATGAGAGGGTAGAAGTTTCGCGAGTTATGTAAACAAACGTTGTTGTTGTTGTTGTTACCAGCTCGGACACTAATGGTTTTTGTTCACTCTGTCAAGCCGACCAGAAAAACATCTCGTATTTGTTAATTTATATGTTTATATGTTATGTAGCATGTTTATTCTATAATTTTGAAAAAAAAAAACATAGATGGATTAAGCAAAATGTCTATATTAACGTTTTATACACATTTAATGCGCCTCAGTGATTATTATTGTGTTATTATCATTATTAATATGGCGTTTTCAAGACCAATTACACTCTTAATGAGTGACTCTGAGACAGATAAGCAGACTGAAAGACAGACACAGGTAGACAGAAAGACACACAGGCAGACAGAAAGACAGACACAGGTAGAAAGACACACAGGTAGACAGAAAGGCAGACACACAGGTAGACAGAAAGACACACACAGGTAGAGAGAAAGACACAGGTAGACAGACACACAGATACAGACAGACAGATATACAGGCAGACAGATACAGACAGGTTTATGTGCAACAGTGAAAACAAATAGAGAGTTCGAGAGTAAGAGCCTTTCTTGCCACAATCTCCAGCGCAAGATTCAGACTTCATCTTAGGGGCCATGGTGAAATTTACTGTCCAGTTAGTACATTAATACAGTATGATGCTGCTGATAGGGCAGGGTTACTCAAACTGATGCTGCCTGCATGACACATTGCTGCCGCGAGTATCGTCAAATATTGTACAGCGGTGTGCATCAGCCGGCCCAGCCCAGCTGCCAGATGCACAGTCGTAAGTCGAGTGGACGTATGTCAGCAGGTCGTAAGTCAGATGATAGGTGTATTACTAAATGTACAAGGAGAAACTTTCGTTTCTCCTTTTGGGCCACCCCGCCTCAGTGGGATACGACCGGTGTGTTGAAAGAAAGAAAGATAAGTATTTTTTAATAAACTTCATTTTCACATACAAAATAGGATTTTTCAACAAACATGAAAGAGTTAAGAAGGAAAGTATTCTAGTACCATCAACGGAGAGAATTTGAGGCCATATCCATAAACTATCTAGGTAGTAGATTGGTAGACAGCAACAGCCCAGGGAGGTACTACCTTCCTGAAAAGTGAGTGTAAAACAGAAACCTGTAATTGTTTTACATGATGGTAGGATTGCTTGATGGTAGGATTGCTGGTATCTTTTTTCAGTCTCATAAATATGCAAGATTTCAGGTACGTCTTGCTACTTCTACTTGCACTTAGGTCACACTACACTTGCATGTATAAGCATATATACACACACACCCCTCTGGGTTTTCTTCTATTTGCTTACTAGTTCTTGTTCTTGTACTTGTTTATTTCCTCTTATCTCCATGGGGAAGTGGAACAGAATTCTTCCTCTGTAAGTCATGCGTGTCATAAGAGGTGATTAAAAAGCCGGGAGCAAGGGGCTAGTAACCCCTTCTCCTGTATACATTACTAAAGTTAACCCTTTCAGGGTTTCGGCTGTACTAGTATGGCTTACACCCCAGGGTTTTTGACATACTAGTACGCCTAAATTCTAGCGCCCTCAAATCTAGTGAGAGAAAGCTGGTAGGCCTACATGTGAAAGAAAGGGTCTATGAGGTCAGTGTGTGCAGTATAAAAAAAAATCCTGCAGCACACAGTGCGTAATGAGAAAAAAAAACTTTGACCGTGTTTTTGGATTAAAATAGCGACTTTGCACTGTATTTTTGTATGGTATTTATTGTTGTATTCTAGTTTTCCTGGTCTCATTTTATAGAATGGAAGACATATTACAGAAATTGAGATGATTTTGACTGGTCTTACAATGAAAAGTACCTTGAAATTGAGCTCAAAGTAGCAGAAATGTTCGATTTTTACCAAAGTTCAAAAGTAAACAAAGCATGCCAAGCGTCCAATACGTGTCAACTGGTGAGTCTAATATTCTTTCACAAGGGTGCTGATATTATTTATACCATTTCTACACTAATGCAGTAGTCTGCATAACAGTAAATCTTCTATTTTTTGTAAGAATAAAAATTCAAAGCGGAAAGCCAAAGAAATATAAGAGGGGCCTGGGGATGTGACTAACGAACAGAGAACTTGTTATTTTAGTGCCAGGAATGTTTTTCTTGTTTATTCTGGACCCTATTAGGAAATTGGCATCTTTTGAAATTTGTGTGAAATTGGGAAAATTACTAAATTCTGACCTCTTTATTGGATAGTTGAAATCGGTAAATGGGTGGTTTCTTGTACTCATTCGATAGAAAAAATAGATTTCTAGTGAAATAATTATGGTTTTTGTCGCCTAGTACACTGGAATTGGCCGAAAATAGGGCTCAAAGTGGGCAAAATCGCCGATGCATAAACATCGTCGAGACCACTAATTTCGTGAGAGCATAATTCTGTAAGTTTTCCATCAAATTTCATACTTTTGGTGTCATTATGATCGGGAAAAGATTATCTTTTCATAAGAATTCTTTTTTTTTTTAAATTTGGGGACCCTGAGAACACGTCTCAGAGAGGGCCTGGGGACCTTGAAAGGGTTAAACAGAGTCACTTTTGTTTTTCTTTGTGGGCCACCCTGCTTTGGTGGGATACAGTTTGTTGAAAGAAAGAAGACTCCATAAACTAAAAAAGAGGTGTTAAAAAGATTCTAGGAAATTCTTCACAACAGTGGTAAACAACAGAATGGGTTATCAAAGGTAATAAATGCTACAAACACCAGAACCTTATTTTTTTTTTTTAACGATTTGGCCATCTCCCACTGAGGCAGGGTGTCCCAAAAAGAAAGAAAATCCCCAAAAAGAAAATACTTTCATCATTCAACACTTTCACCTCACTCATACATAATCACTGTTTTTGCAGAGGTGCCCAGAACACAACAGTTTACAAATATATATGTATAAAGATACACAACATATCCCTCCAAACTACCAATATCCCAAAACCCCTCCTTTAAAGCACATGCACTGCACTTCCCATTTCCAGTACTCAAGTTTTAGGTAGTAGGTTGGTAGACAGCAACCACCCAGGGAAGTACTACCGTCCTGCCAGATGACTGTGAAACAGAAACCTGTAACTGTTTTGCATGATGGTAGGATTGCTGGTTTCTTTTTCTGTCTCATAAACACGCTAGATAACAGGCATATCTTGCTACTCCTACTTACACTTGGGTCACACTTCACAGACACACACATGCATATATATATACATACATATAGGTTTTTCTCCTTTTTCTAAATAGCTCTTGTTCCTCTTTATTTCTTCTATTGTCCATGGGGAAGTGGAAAAGAATCTTTCCTCCGTAAGCCATGCGTGTCGTATGAGGCGACTAAAATGCCGGGAGCAATGGGCTAGTAACCCCTTCTCCTGTAGACATTTACTAAAAAAGAGAAGAAGAAAAACTTTATAAAACTGGGATGCTTAAATGTGCGTGGATGTAGTGTGGATGACAAGAAACAGATGATGCTGATGTTATGAATGAAAAGAAGTTGGATGTCCTGGCCCTAAGCGAAACAAAGCTGAAGGGGGTAGGGGAGTTTCGGTGGGGGGAAATAAATGGGATTAAATCTGGAGTATCTGAGAGAGTTAGAGCAAAGGAAGGGGTAGCAGTAATGTTGAATGATCGGTTATGGAAGGAGAAAAGAGAATATGAATGTGTAAATTCAAGAATTATGTGGATTAAAGTAAAGGTTGGATGCGAGAAGTGGGTCATAATAAGCGTGTATGCACCTGGAGAAGAGAGGAATGCAGAGGAGAGAGAGAGATTTTGGGAGATGTTAAGTGAATGTATAGGAGCCTTTGAACCAAGTGAGAGAGTAATTGTGGTAGGGGACCTGAATGCTAAAGTAGGAGAAACTTTTAGAGAGGGTGTGGTAGGTAAGTTTGGGGTGCCAGGTGTAAATGATAATGGGAGCCCTTTGACTGAACTTTTATAAAAAGGGGTTTAGTTATAGGTAATACATATTTTAAGAAAAAGAGGATAAATAAGTATACAAGATATGATGTAGGGCGAAATGACAGTAGTTTGTTGGATTATGTATTGGTAGATAAAAGACTGTTGAGTAGACTTCAGGATGTACATGTTTATAGAGGGGCCACAGATATATCAGATCACTTTCTAGTTGTAGCTACACTGAGAGTAAAAGGTAGATGGGATACAAGGAGAATAGAAGCATCAGGGAAGAGAGAGGTGAAGGTTTATAAACTAAAAGAGGAGGCAGTTAGGGTAAGATATAAACAGCTATTGGAGGATAGATGGGCTAATGAGAGCATAGGCAATGGGGTCGAAGAGGTATGGGGTAGGTTTAAAAATGTAGTGTTAGAGTGTTCAGCAGAAGTTTGTGGTTACAGGAAAGTGGGTGCGGGAGGGAAGAGGAGCGATTGGTGGAATGATGATGCGAAGAGAGTAGTAAGGGAGAAAAAGTTAGCATATGAGAAGTTTTTACAAAGTAGAAGTGATGCAAGGAGGGAAGAGTATATGGAGAAAAAGAGAGAGGTTAAGAGAGTGGTGAAGCAATGTAAAAAGAGAGCAAATGAGAGAGTGGGTGAGATGTTATCAACAAATTTTGTTGAAAATAAGAAAAAGTTTTGGAGTGAGATTAACAAGTTAAGAAAGCCTAGAGAACAAATGGATTTGTCAGTTAAAAATAGGAGAGGAGAGTTATTAAATGGAGAGTTAGAGGTATTGGGAAGATGGAGGGAATATTTTGAGGAATTGTTAAATGTTGATGAAGATAGGGAAGCTGTGATTTCGTGTATAGGGCAAGGAGGAACAACATCTTGTAGGAGTGAGGAAGAGCCAGTTGTGAGTGTGGGGGAAGTTCGTGAGGCAGTAGGTAAAATGAAAGGGGGTAAGGCAGCCGGGATTGATGGGATAAAGATAGAAATGTTAAAAGTAGGTGGGGATATAGTTTTGGAGTGGTTGGTGCAATTATTTAATAAATGTATGGAAGAGGGTAAGGTACCTAGGGATTGGCAGAGAGCATGCATAGTTCCTTTGTATAAAGGCAAAGGGGATAAAAGAGAGTGCAAAAATTATAGGGGGATAAGTCTGTTGAGTATACCTGGTAAAGCGTATGGTAGAGTTATTATTGAAAGAATTAAGAGTAAGACGGAGAATAGGATAGCAGATGAACAAGGAGGCTTTAGGAAAGGTAGAGGGTGTGTGGACCAGGTGTTTACAGTGAAACATATAAGTGAACAGTATTTAGATAAGGCTAAAGAGGTCTTTGTGGCATTTATGGATTTGGAAAAGGCGTATGACAGGGTGGATAGGGGGGCAATGTGGCAGATGTTGCAGGTGTATGGTGTAGGAGGTAGGTTACTGAAAGCAGTGAAGAGTTTTTACGAGGATAGTGAGGCTCAAGTTAGAGTATGTAGGAAAGAGGGAAATTATTTCCCAGTAAAAGTAGGCCTTAGACAAGGATGTGTGATGCCACCGTGGTTGTTTAATATATTTATAGATGGGGTTGTAAGAGAAGTAAATGCGAGGGTCTTGGCAAGAGGCGTGGAGTTAAAAGATAAAGAATCACACATAAAGTGGGAGTTGTCACAGTTGCTCTTTGCTGATGACACTGTGCTCTTGGGAGATTCTGAAGAGAAGTTGCAGAGATTGGTGGATGAATTTGGTAGGGTGTGCAAAAGAAGAAAATTGAAAGTGAATACAGGAAAGAGTAAGGTTATGAGGATAACAAAAAGATTAGGTGATGAAAGATTGGATATCAGATTGGAGGGAGAGAGTATGGAGGAGGTGAATGTATTCAGATATTTGGGAGTGGACATGTCAGCGGATGGGTCTATGAAAGATGAGGTGAATCATAGAATTGATGAGGGGAAAAGGGTGAGTGGTGCACTTAGAAGTCTGTGGAGACAAAGAACTTTGTCCTTGGAGGCAAAGAGGGGAATGTATGAGAGTATAGGTTTACCAACGCTCTTATATGGGTGTGAAGCATGGGTGATGAATGTTGCAGCGAGGAGAAGGCTGGAGGCAGTGGAGATGTCATGTCTGAGAGCAATGTGTGGTGTGAATATAATGCAGAGAATTCGTAGTTTGGAAGTTAGGAGGAGGTGCGGGATTACCAAAACTGTTGTCCAGAGGGCTGAGGAAGGGTTGTTGAGGTGGTTCGGACATGTGGAGAGAATGGAGCGAAACAGAATAACTTCAAGAGTGTATCAGTCTGTAGTGGAAGGAAGGCGGGGTAGGGGTTGGCCTAGGAAAGGTTGGAGGGAGGGGGTAAAAGAGGTTTTGTGTGCGAGGGGCTTGGACTTCCAGCAGGCATGCGTGAGCGTGTTTGATAGGAGTGAATGGAGACAAATGGTTTTTAATACTTGACGTGCTGTTGGAGTGTGAGCAAAGTAACATTTATGAAGGGGTTCAGGGAAACCGGCAGGCCGGACTTAAGTCCTGGAGATGGGAAGTACAGTGCCTGCACTCTGAAGGAGGGGTGTTAATGTTGCAGTTTAAAAACTGTAGTGTAAAGCACCCTTCTGGCAAGACAGTGATGGAGTGAATGATGGTGAAAGTTTTTCTTTTTCGGGCTACCCTTCCTTGGTGGGAATCGGCCAGTGTGATAATAAAAAAATAAAAATAAAAAGTTTGGCTATATAAAAATAACCGGTTTCATTGAATCCCCTCACTAAATATTACCCTGCTCACACTCCGACAACTCGTCAGATCCCAAATGCCATTCGTTTCCATTCACTCCTATCTAACACACTCATGCGTGCTTGCTGGAAGTCCAAGCCCCTTTACCCCCTCCCTCCAACCTTTTCGAGGATGACCACTACCCCACCTTCCTTCCCCTACAGATTTACATACTCTCAATGTCATTCTACGGTCACCTATTCTCTCTAAATGACCAAACCACCTCAACAACCCTTCTTCAGCCCTCTGACTAATACTTTTATTAACTCCACACCTCCTAATTTCCAAACTCCAAATTTTCTGCATAATATTTACACACACTGCCCTTAGGCAGGACATCTCCACTACCTCCAACCATCTCCTCACTGCAGCATTTACAACTCAAGCTTCACACCCATATAAGAGTGTTGGTACCACTATACTTTCATCCATTCCCTTCTTTGCCTCCAAAGATAATGTTTTTTGTCTCCACATATACCTCAATACACCACTCACCTTTCTTCCTTCATCAATTCTATGGTTAACCTCATCCTTCATACATCCATCTACTGACACATCAACTCCCAAATATCTGAAAACATTCACTTCTTCCATATTCCTCCACTCCAATTTGACATCCAATTTTTCTTTACCTAAATGATTTGATACCCTCATCACCTTACTCTTCTCTATGTTCACTTTCAACTTTCTACCTTTACACACTCTCCCAAACTCGTCCACTAACCTTTGCAACTTTTCTTTAGAACCTCCCTTAAGCACAGTATCATCAGCAAAAAGTAACTGTGTCAATTCCCGTTTTGTATTTGATTCCTAAATATTTAATCCCACCCCTCTCCCCAACATCCTAGCATTTACTTCTTTTACATATGCCTCCAAACTGCCAATATCCCAAACCCCTCCTTTAAAGTGCAGGCATTGTACTTCCCATTTCCAGGACTCAAGTCCGACTATATGAAAATAACCGGTTTCCCTGAATCCCTTCACTAAATATTACCCTGCTCGCACTCCAACAGATCGTCAGGTCCCAAGTACCATTCGTCTCCATTCACTCCTATCTAACATGCTCACGCACACTTGCTGGAAGTCCAAGCCCCTTGCCCACAAAACCTCCTTTACCCCCTCTCTCCAACCCCTTTCGAGGACGACCCCTACCTTGCCTTCCTTCCCCTAGAGATTTATATGCTTTCCATGTCATTCTACTTTGATCCATTCTCTCTAAATGACCAAACCACCTCAACAACATCTCTTCTGCCCTCTGACTAATGCTTTTATTAACTCCACACCTTCTCCTAATTTCCACACTCTGAATTTTCTGCATAATATTTACACCACACATTGCCCTTAGACAGGACATCTCCACTGCCTCCAACCGTCTCCTTGCTGCTGCATTTACCACCCAAGCTTCACATCCATATAAGAGTGTTGGTACTACTATACTTTCATACATTCCCTTCTTTGCCTCCATAGATAACGTTTTTTGACTCCTCATATACCTCAACGCACCACTCACCTTTTTTCCCTCATCAATTCTATGATTAACCTCATCCTTCATAAACCCATCCATCGACACGTCAACTCCCAAGTATCTGTAAACATTCACTTCTTCCATACTCCTCCTCCCCAATTTGATATCCAATTTTTCTTTATCAAAATCATTTGATACCCTCATCACCTTACTCTTTTCTGTGTTCACTTTCAACTTTCTACCTTTACACACATTCTCAAACTCATCCACTAACCTTTGCAATTTTTTCTTTAGAATCTCCCATAAGCACAGTATCATCAGCAAAAAGTAACTGTGTCAGTTCCCATTTTGAATTTGATTCCCCATAATTTAATCCCACCCCTCTCCCGAACACCCTAGCATTTACTTCTTTTACAACCCCATCTATAAATATATTAAACAACCATGGTGACATTACACATCCCTGTCTAAGACCTACTTTTACCGGGAAGTATTCTCCCTCTCTTCTACATACCCTAACCTGAGCCTCACTATCCTCATAAAAGCTCTTTACAGCATTTAGTAACTTACCACCTATTCCATATACTTGCAACATCTGCCACATTGCTCCTCTATCCACTCTATCATATGCCTTTTCTAAATCCATAAATGCAATAAAACTTCCCTACCTTTATCTAAATACTGTTCACATATATGCTTCAATGTAAACACCTGATCTACACATCCCCTACCCACTCTGAAACCTCCTTGCTCATCCGCAATCCTACATTCTGTCTTACCTCTAATTCTTTCAATTATAACCCTACCGTATACTTTTCCTGGTATACTCAGTAAACTTATTCCTCTATAATTTTTACAATCTCTCTTGTCCCCTTTCCCTTTATATAAAGGTACTATACATGCTCTCCGCCAATCCCTAGGTACCTTCCCCTCTTTCATACTGTTACGTTGGTAGGTCTTATTACTTTGATAGTAAGGTTCTCACTACATGTTCTAGTGTGGGGTAGCTTTGTACTTAATGGCCTTATCTGTCTAGGGGTAATACTTACATCATGGCTGATCATCTTGAGTGTCTCTGATACCCTTTCACCAGCCCTCTTCACAGGTTATGTAAACTACTACTATAAAAATATAACTGTATTCTCAATAGATATGTACAGAATATACAATCACAGCCTCACATTTTCAAAACAAAATCTACACACTCCATACCTGTTCTCCACATGGTGTGTTCCAACAACTTTTGTCCTCTCTTCTTGACATAACTTTGGGCTAACCAGTGTTTTGACACACTTTAGTCACCCTGGGTATGGTGGCCACAACTTAAATTATAAAAACTCACCCCTGGAGCACACATGATGCCTCAAAAGATAGAAGAAGGACCCAGAGATCCTGCCAGGTTGAAGGTCAGCCACAGAGAGAGAGAATCAGTGAGAGGGAGAGAGAGAGAGAGCCTGGCTAAGCTCCTCCCACCAAAACAAAAGACTGTTGCCAAGCACAATTCTCCAGTTACCACAATTCTACCACACCTTAATTTTACTTTTACAAAAAGAAATACAACTTTATAAACTACTTATTTAAATTGTGTGTTTATGTGTCTATAGTATAACCTATTATATTGAGAAAAATAGGCTTGACCCAGCTGCCTCTCAGTCATAAGGTTGATCAGTCCTTCTAACATTTAGAGCAAAGTCCCCATCAATTCAATATAATTAAGTATTCCAGAGTAACTGTTACTTATAAATACATGTTGGGTCCTATAGCCCCATAACACATACATTTATTAAACAAAAGTACCAACCACTCCAACACTATATCCCCCCCTGCTTTTAACATTTCTGTCATGATCCCATCAGTTCCAGCTGCTTTACCCCCTTTCATTCTACGTAATGCCTCACGTACCTCCACCACACTTACATTCTGCTCTTCTTCACTCGTAAAAGATGGTATACCTGACTGGCCAGTGCATGAAATTACTGCCTCCCTTTCTTCCTCAACATTTAAAAGTTCCTCAAAATATTCTCGCCATCTACCTAATACCTCCCTCTCCCCATCTACTAACTCCCCTACTCTGTTTTTAACTGACAAATCCATACTTTCCCTAGGCTTTCTTAACTTGTTTAACTCACTCCAAAATTTTTTCTTATTTTCATTAAAATTTCTTGACAGTGCCTCTCCCACTCTTTCATCTGCTCTCCTTTTGCACTCTCTCACCACTCTCTTCACCTTTCTTTTACTCTCCATATACTCTGCTCTTCTTATAACACTTCTGATTTGTAAAAACCTCTCGTAAGCTACCTTTTTCTCTTTTATCACACCCTTTACTTCATCATTCCACCAATCACTCCTCTTTCCTCCTGCCCCCACCCTCCTATAACCACAAACTTCTGCCCCACATTCTAATACTGCATTTTTAAAACTATTCCAACCCTCTTCAACCCCCCCACTACTCATCTTTGCACTAGCCCACCTTTCTGTCAATAGTCGCTTATATCTCGCCCGAACTTCCTCCTCCCTTAGTTTATACACTTTCACCTCCCTCTTACTTGTTGCCACCTTCCTCTTTTCCCATCTACCTCTTACTCTAACTGTAGCTACAACTAAATAATGATCCGATATATCAGTTGCCCCTCTATAAACATGTACATCCTGGAGCCTACCCATCAACCTTTTATCCACCAATACATAATCTAACAAACTACTTTCATTACGTGCTACATCATACCTTGTATATTTATTTATCCTCTTTTTCATAAAATATGTATTACTTATTACCAAATTTCTTTCTACACATAGCTCAATTAAAGGCTCCCGATTTACATTTACCCCTGGCACCCGAAATTTACCTACTACTCCCTCCATAACATTTTTACCCACTTTAGCATTGAAATCCCCAACCACCATTACTCTCACACTTGATTCAAAACTCCCCACGCATTCACTCAACATTTCCCAGAATCTCTCTCTCTCCTCTACACTTCTCTCTTCTCCAGGTGCATACACACTTACTATAACCCACTTTTCACATCCAATCTTTATTTTACTCCACATAATCCTTGAATTTATACATTTGTAGTCCCTCTTTTCCTGCCATAGCTTATCCTTCAACATTATTGCTACTCCTTCTTTAGCTCTAACTCTATTTGAAACCCCTGACCTAATCCCATTTATTCCTCTCCATTGAAACTCTCCCATCCCCTTCAACTTTGTTTCACTTAAAGCCAGGATATCCAGTTTCTTCTCATTCATAACATCCACAATCATCTCTTTATTATCATTTGCACAACATCCACGCACATTCAGACTTCCCACTTTGACAATTTTCTTCTTCTTATTCTTTTTAGTAATCTTTACAGGAAAAGGGGTTACTAGCCCATTGTTCCCGGCATTTTAGTTGACTTTTACAACATGCATGGCTTACGGAGGAAAGATTCTTGTTCCACTTCCCCATGGATATAAAAGGAAAAGTAATAAGACCAAGAACTATTAACATAAAATCAAAGAAAACTCGGATGAGTGTGTATAAATAAACGTGTACATGTATGTGTAGTGTGACCTAAGTGTAAGTAGAAGTAGCAAGACATGCCTGTAATCTTGTATATATGCATATATGCGTATATATATATATATATGCGTATATGCTTCTAAACTGTTGTATTCTGAGCACCTCTGCAAAAACAGTGATTATGTGTGAGTGAGGTGAAAGTGTTGAATGATGATGAAAGTATTTTCTTTTTGGGGATTTTCTTTCTTTTTGGGTCACCCTGCTTCGGTGGGAGACGGGCGACTTGTTGGAAAAAAAAAAAAAATTAAGTGATACCCTAAACCTATTTGTAGCTATTGTTATGCCAGTTGACAAAGTTAGGTAGTCTTCTTTGTCAATTTTTTTGTATCCTTCTATAATCTTGAATACAGGGGAGGTTCTTACCTCTGTCTCTTAAACACTCGACAGATATGGTACTCTAGCAGTCAGGTTTTCCTAAAACTGTTCTTAAATCCAGACAGAACCTATAGCCATTAGCAAGTAGATTCTGTTTCGTATTCTCTGGTAATTTAGAGGCTAGGTATTAACCCTTTCAGGATCCAAGAGGCCAAATTTCAGTGTCCACCAGGGTCCAAGAATTTAAAAAAAAAAAAAATTATTTTTTCTTATGAAATGGTAGAAAATCTTTTTTTGAATGTAATAAAAGAAAAAGTACAAAATTTGATGGAAAATTGACGAAATTATACTCTTGCGAATTTTGATGTGTCAGCGATATTTACGAATCAGCGATTTTGCCGACTTTGACTCCCATTTTAGGCCAATTACATTATTCCAGTCGACCAAATTCTTAGCTATTTCACTAGTATTACTTCTATTCTATCGATTGAGCACAAGAAATCCCCCAGTCAACTGTTTCAACTACAAAATAAAGTCATCAGAATTTGGTAATTTGGCCAATTTAACACAAAGTTCAAAATATTCCAATTTCAAAATAGGGTCCAGAATAAACAATGCAAGCATTCCTGGCACTAAACTAATATTTCCTCTGTTCATTAGTTATGTTTTCAGGCTTTACAAATGAATTCCATTTTGATTTTTTATTCACATAATGAATTTTTATTCAAACCAAAAAATAGAAGATTTACTGTTATGCAATATTGTAATAATTGTATAAATATCAGCACATTTGTGAACGTATATTAGGCCCACCAGCTGGCGTGTATTAGATGTGTGAGGTCATTTGTTTATTCTTGAACATTGACCAAAATTTAACATTTCCACTACTTTGAGCTCGGTTTCAAGCCATTTCCAGTGCTAAAACCAATCAAAATCATCTCTATTTCTGTAGTATATCTTCCATTCTATCAAATGAGACCAAGAAATTGCAAATACAACTATAAAAAACATACGAAAAAACACTGCAAAGACGCTGTTTTAATAAAAAATGACGGTCTCAGTTTTTTCACTCATTATACAGTGTGTGCAGCAGGATTTGTTTTATGTGGTGCACACATACCACATAGATGTATTATCTCATATCTAGGCCCAAATTTATCACTCACAGCTTATCAGAATGAGCTGAGCTCATGGCGTAGATCTACGGTTTGGACTCTGAACGTAAAGCCGTAGATCTATGGCACTGACCCTGAAAGGGTTAAATATAATGTTCATGGTACTGTATTTACCTCATCAGAGCAGCTTCCTGCTGCTTTTTCATTAGATCAACCATATGCTGCTGTTGCTGCTGCTGTAGCTGTTGGGCCACATGCATCTGAAGCTGATTTTGATTTTGCTGTAACTGAGCTGCAATAGCAGCTGCCTGAGCATGGGCCTCCTGCTGTTGTTTCATAAACTGATGCTCTAATTCACCTGCAGTTACACAAAAAAGTATTCATATTAAATTCACTGAAAATAAACACTTACATTATTACTATGCTGAAGTTGGCAATGAGAAAATTTATTAGCTACAAGTACTCTTTATTTTAATTCTCTGAACTTCACTATACTTTAGGTATTTCACAGAGCAAATTCATCAACAAAATTAGGTAAAATGAAAGTATTACTTTTTTAAGAATTATGATAGTAAAAGAAATCTGTTTAGGTTTTCGGGAAGTCTGAGGAATGCAACCCTATTTTTCCCATATATTTTTTCAGTGTACGGTAGGGTTATTATTGAAAGAATTAGAGGTAAGACAGAATGTAGGATTGCAGATGAGCAAGGAGGTTTTAGAGTGGGTAGGGGATGTGTAAATCAAGTGTTTACATTGAAGCATATATGTGAACAGTATTTATATAAGGGTAGGGAAGTTTTTATTGCATTTATGGATTTAGAAAAGGCATATGATAGAATGGATAGGGGAGCAATGTGGCAAGTATATGGAATAGGTGGTAAGCTACTAAATGCTGTAAAGAGTTTTTATGAGGATAGTGAGGCTCAGGTTAGGGTGTGTAGAAGAGAGGGAGACTACTTCCCGGTAAAGGTGGGGTCTTAGACAGAGATGTGTAATGTCACCATGGTTGTTTAATATATTTATAGATGGGGTTGTAAAAGAAGTAAATGCTAGGGTGTTCGGGAGAGGGGTGGGATTAAATATTTTGGAATCAAATACAAAATGGGAATTGACACAGTTACTTTTTGCTGATGATACTGTGCTTATGGGAGATTCTAAAGAAAAATTGCAAAGGTTAGTGGATGAGTTTGGGAGTGTGTGTAAGGGTAGAAAGTTGAAAGTGAACATAGAAAAGAGTAAGGTGATGAGGGTATCAAATAATTTAGATAAAGAAAAATTGGATATCAAATTGGGGAGGAGGAGTATGGAAGAAGTGAATGTTTTCAGATATTTGGGAGTTGACTTGTCAGCGGATGGATGTATGAAGGATGAGGTTAACCATAGAATTGATGAAGGAAAAAAGGCGAGTGGTGCATTGAGGTAGACAGCAACCACCCAGGGAAGTACTACCGTCCTGCCAGATGACTGTGAAACAGAAACCTGTAACTGTTTTGCATGATGGTAGGATTGCTGGTTTCTTTTTCTGTCTCATAAACACGCTAGATAACAGGAATATCTTGCTACTCCTACTTACACTTTGGTCACACTTCACAGACACGCACATGCATATATATATATACATACATCTAGGTTTTTCTCCTTTTTCTAAATAGCTCTTGTTCTTCTTTATTTCTTCTATTGTCCATGGGGAAGTGGAAAAGAATCTTTCCTCCGTAAGCCATGCGTGTCATATGAGGCGACTAAAATGCCGGGAGCAATGGGCTAGTAACCCCTTCTCCTGTAGACATTTACTAAAAAAGAGAAGAAGAAAAACTTTATAAAACTGGGATGCTTGAATGTGCGTGGATGTAGTGCGGATGACAAGAAACAGATGATTGCTGATGTTATGAATGAAAAGAAGTTGGATGTCCTGGCCCTAAGCGAAACAAAGCTGAAGGGGATAGGGGAGTTTCGGTGGGGGGAAATAAATGGGATTAAATCTGGAGTATCTGAGAGAGTTAGAGCAAAGGAAGGGGTAGCAGTAATGTTGAAGGATCAGTTATGGAAGGAGAAAAGAGAATATGAATGTGTAAATTCAAGAATTATGTGGATTAAAGTAAAGGTTGGATGCGAAAAGTGGGTCATAATAAGCGTGTATGCACCTGGAGAAGAGAGGAATGTAGAGGAGAGAGAGAGATTTTGGGAGATGTTAAGTGAATGTATAGGAGCCTTTGAACCAAGTGAGAGAGTAATTGTGGTAGGGGACCTGAATGCTAAAGTAGGAGAAACTTTTAGAGAGGGTGTGGTAGGTAAGTTTGGGGTACCAGGTGTAAATGATAATGGGAGCCCTTTGATTGAACTTTGTATAGAAAGGAGTTTAGTTATAGGTAATACATATTTTAAGAAAAAGAGGATAAATAAATATACAAGATATGATGTAAGGCGAAATGGCAGTAGTTTGTTGGATTATGTATTGGTAGATAAAAGACTGTTGAGTAGACTTCAGGATGTACATGTTTATAGAGGGGCCACAGATATATCAGATCACTTTCTAGCTGTAGCTACACTGAGAGTAAAAGGTAGATGGGATACAAGGAGAATAGAAGCATCAGGGAAGAGAGAGGTGAAGGTTTATAAACTAAAAGAGGAGGCAGTTAGGGTAAGATATAAACAGCTATTGGAGGATAGATGGGTTAATGAGAGCATAGGAAATGGGGTCAAAGAGGTATGGGGTAGGTTTAAAAATGTAGTGTTAGAGTGTTCAGCAGAAGTTTGTGGTTACAGGAAAGTGGGTGCGGGAGGGAAGAGGAGCGATTGGTGGAATGATGATGTAAAGAGAGTAGTAAGGGAGAAAAAGTTAGCATATGAGAAGTTTTTACAAAGTAGAAGTGATGCAAGGAGGGAAGAGTATATGGAGAAAAAGAGAGAGGTTAAGAGAGTGGTGAAGCAATGTAAAAAGAGAGCAAATGAGAGAGTGGGCGAGATGTTATCAACAAATTTTGTTGAAAATAAAAAAAAGTTTTGGAGTGAGATTAACAAGTTAAGGAAGCCTAGAGAACAAATGGATCTGTCAGTTAAAAATAGGAGAGGAGAGTTATTAAATGGAGAGTTAGAGGTATTGGGAAGATGGAGGGAATATTTTGAGGAATTGTTGAATGTTGATGAAGATAGGGAAGCTGTGATTTCGTGTATGGGGCAAGGAGGAATAACATCTTGTAGGCATGAGGAAGAGCCAGTTGTGAGTGTGGGGGAAGTTCGTGAGGCAGTAGGTAAAATGAAAGGGGGTAAGGCAGCCGGGATTGATGGGATGAAGACAGAAATGTTAAAAGCAGGTGGGGATATAGTTTTGGAGTGGTTGGTGCAATTATTTAATAAATGTATGGAAGAGGGTAAGGTACCTAGGGATTGGCAGAGAGCATGCATAGTTCCTTTGTATAAAGGCAAAGGGGACAAAAGAGAGTGCAAAAATTATAGGGGGATAAGTCTGTTGAGTATACCTGGTAAAGTGTATGGTAGAGTTATTATTGAAAGAATTAAGAGTAAGACAGAGAATGGGATAGCAGATGAACAAGGAGGCTTTAGGAAAGGTAGGGGGTGTGTGGACCAGGTGTTTACAGTGAAACATATAAGTGAACAGTATTTAGATAAGGCTAAAGAGGTCTTTGTGGCATTTATGGATTTGGAAAAGGCATATGACAGGGTGGATAGGGGGGCAATGTGGCAGATGTTGCAGGTGTATGGTATAGGAGGTAGGTTACTGAAAGCAGTGAAGAGTTTTTACGAGGATAGTGAGGCTCAAGTTAGAGTATGTAGGAAAGAGGGAAATTATTTCCCAGTAAAAGTAGGCCTTAGACAAGGATGTGTGATGTCACCGTGGTTGTTTAATATATTTATAGATGGGATTGTAAGAGAAGTAAATGCGAGGGTCTTGGCAAGAGGCGTGGAGTTAAAAGATAAAGAATCACACATAAAGTGGGAGTTGTCACAGTTGCTCTTTGCTGATGACACTGTGCTCTTGGGAGATTCTGAAGAGAAGTTGCAGAGATTGGTGGATGAATTTGGTAGGGTATGTAAAAGAAGAAAATTAAAAGTGAAGCCAGGAAAGAGTAAGGTTATGAGGATAACAAAAAGATTAGGTGATGAAAGATTGGATATCAGATTGGAGGGAGAGAGTATGGAGGAGGTAAATGTATTCAGATATTTGGGAGTGGACGTGTCAGCGGATGGGTCTATGAAAGATGAGGTGAATCATAGAATTGATGAGGGAAAAAAAGTGAGTGGTGCACTTAGGAGTCTGTGGAGACAAAGAACTTTGTCCTTGGAGGCAAAGAGGGGAATGTATGAGAGTATAGTTTTACCAACGCTCCCATATGGGTGATGAATGTTGCAGCGAGGAGAAGGCTGGAGGCAGTGGAGATGTCATGTCTGAGGGCAATGTGTGGTGTGAATATAATGCAGAGAATTCGTAGTTTGGAAGTTAGGAGGAGGTGCGGGATTACCAAAACTATTGTCCAGAGGGCTGAGGAAGGGTTGTTGAGGTGGTTCGGACATGTAGAGAGAATGGAGTGAAACAGAGTGACTTCAAGAGTGTATCAGTCTGTAGTGGAAGGAAGGCGGGGTAGGGGTCGGCCTAGGAAAGGTTGGAGGGAGGGGGTAAAGGAGGTTTTGTGTGCGAGGGGCTTGGACTTCCAGCAGGCATGCGTGAGCGTGTTTGATAGGAGTGAATGGAGACAAATGGTTTTTAATACTTGACGTGCTGTTGGAGTGTGAGCAAAGTAACATTTATGAAGGGGTCCAGGGAAACCGGCAGGCCGGACTTGATTCCTGGAGATGGGAAGTACAGTGCCTGCACTCTGAAGGAGGGGTGTTAATGTTGCAGTTTAATAACTGTAGTGTAAAGCACCTTTCTGGCAAGACAGTGATGGAGTGAATGATGGTGAAAGTTTTTCTTTTTCGGGCCGCCCTGCCTTGGTGGGAATCGGCCAGTGTGATAATAAAAAAAAAAAAAAAAATGTTATCTATGGAGGCAAAGAAGGGAATGGATGAAAGTATAGTGGCACTAACTCTTTTATATGGGTGTGAAGCATGGGTTGTAAATGCTGCAGCGAGGAGGCGGTTGGAGGCAGTGGAGATGTCCTGTCTAAGGGCAATGTGTGGTGTGAATATTATGCAGAAAATTCAGAGTGTGGAAATTAGGAGGTGTGGTGTTCATAAAAGTATTAGTCAGAGGGCTGAAGAGGGGCTGTTGAGGTGGTTTGGTCATTTAGAGAGAATAGATCAAAGTAGAATGACATGGAGAGCGTATAAATCTGTAGGGGAAGTAAGGCGGGGTAGGGGTCGTCCTCGAAAAGATTGGAGGGAGGGGGTAAAGGAGGTTTTCTGGGCGAGGGGCTTGGACTTCCGGCAAGAGTGCGTGAGCATGTTAGATAGGGGTGGAGGTGGGCAAATGGTATTTGGGACATGACGAGCTGTTGGAGTGTGAGCAGGGTAATATTTAGTGAAGGGATTCAGGGAAACCGGTTATTTTTATATAGCCGGACTTGGGTTCTGGAAATGGGAAGTACAATGCCTGCACTTTAATGGATGGGTTTGGGATATTGGCAGTTTGGAGGGATATGTTGTGTATCTTTATACGTATATGCTTCTAAACTGTTGTATTCTGAGCCACTCTGCAAAAACAGTGATTATGTGTGAGTGAGGTGAAAGTGTTGAATGATGAAAGTATTTTCTTTTTGGGGATTTTCTTTCTTTTTTGGGTCACCCTGCCTCGGTAGGAGACGGCCGACTTGTTGAAAAAAAAAAAAAATCAGTCAATAAGCTGTGGAAATCATTGATTGTGCAGGTTTCAGGAACACAATCGAAGCAAAATAATAAATGTCCAATATATTCCTCAGCGTAAATACCTGTTTGTAGGGATGAGGGTCAAAGACAAGTTCTTTTCACCTCCAGACTCAAGTCTGGCTAACCAGTTTCCCTGAATATCTTGTTCACACTCCAACAGCACATTCATTAAAAACCACTTGTCTTCATTCGCTCCTATCTAACATACTCACAGAAGCCTGCTGGATGCTCAAGCCCCTAAAACTAAAAGGTTTCTTTTACCCCTTCCCACCACCTGTTCCTAGGAAGACCCTTCCTCCTCCTGCTGATTATCATTTATATGATTACAATGATAAAGTAACTTTACCACTCATGCCTTAACAATAAATGAAAAAGCATCAAGTCATCCTATAATTGTGATACTAATATAGCACTATACAATATACACGTATATTATACAATATCATACATTAGAAAGTTTTCACTATGTTACCCAATTTGAGCTAAAAGTTTTAATATAACTTACTGGATAAATGTCCTACTTCAACTGTAGGTGTTAAGGAAAGCATTGTGGGAACTGGAGCTGGGACAGAGAAGGTGCTAGGAGCTGACGACACTTGAACACTGTGAGTGGTAGGAGCAACACTGCCTTGACCAGTGTCTGCTATATGCACACTGGGTGAGGCAGTTACTGCCACACTGTTTGACAATGCAACTGAAGGTGCTGCACTTGCAGAGTTATCTTGGGATGTGACCTGAAAAGGTGGACAATATCTTATCATGTAGCAACATTGTCTTTCGTATTTTCTTCATTAACATGCATGTATCTGAAATAAATGTATTATTACAGTATCATATCATTGGGGAAGTGCTAAACTAACAAGGGAGAAACAGTACAAGGTAATTGAGATGGGTTAGGGTAATAAAGTTTAATCCAAGGAAGGGGGCAAGTAGAGTACAGTGTTTGTCATTAAAGTGAATCAATGAAACTCTCTCCTTAAAAATGGATTTTATATACAGTAGAACTCCAATACATACATGTCCAGGGAGAGCGTTTAAAAAAAATGAATATTGTAACGAAGTGAGTTTAATTAATATCTTTATTATGCACCCCCACACCAATCCTGTGGGTTGTAGTCAAAAGATTACAAAGGCACATAATGTGTCCAGGGACTGAGCTGCAAGGTTTGTACCAAAGTGTACAGGAAAACTAACGGTGAAACATGAAGGCTGATAACTCATAATTACATATTCCCATGCCTTTAACAGTTATGTACCTGTTCTTTTATTTTATAACTGCTAAATATTTTGGTGACTGATAATAGCATTCCTCCCTCCATTTAGTCTGTTAATGAGAGGTTCTACTGTATCACATCAATTTTTAAGGAAAATATATACTATGCACAAAAACCTTAATTATAGCCAAAGCTCATTTGTGCAACTTTGCCTTTTTTCTGTGGAGAAATTAAACAGATGAATGGCACAGACAAAGTACTAATTAACCCTTTGACTGTTTCAGGCCCCTCTCTGAAACTGTCATTCTGTCGCTCAATTTTTGAAAAAAAAAAATTATTTTTTCTTATGAAATGATAGAGAATCTTTTCCCGATGGTAATGACACCAAAAGTTCGAAATTTGGTCGAAAACTCGTGGAATTATGCTCCCGCGAAGTTAGCGGTCTCGGCGACATATGCGTATCGGCGATTTCGCCGACTTTGAGCCCAATTTTCAGCCAATTCCATTGTTCCAGTTGACCAAACTCATAGCTATTTCTTTAGAACTCCATTTTATCTATCAGCTGAGTACAAGAAACCTCCCATTTACTAATTTGGACTACCCAATATGGTGGTCAGAAATTGGCAATTTGGCCAATTTCACGCAAAATAAAAAAGATGCCAATTTCAAAATAGGGTCCAGAATAAACAAGGTAGACATTTGTGGCACTAAAATAACATATGCTCTGTTCATTAGTCACATCTCTAGGCCCCTCTTATATTATTATTGCTTTCTATTTTGATTTTTTATTCATACAAAAAAATACACAATTTACTGTTATGCAGACGACTGTATTATTGTAAAAATGGTATAAATAATATCAGTGCACTAGTGAAAGAATATTAGACTCCCCAGTTGACGTGTATTGGACGTGTGGTGTGATTTATGTACTCTTGAACATTGGTAAAAATCGAACATTTCTGCTACTTTGAGCTCAGTTTCAAGGTCGTTTTCATCGTAAAAGTAATGAAAATCATCTCCATTTCTGTAATATGTTTTCCATTTTATCACCTAAGACCATGAAAACGCGAATACAACGATAAATACTATACGAAAATACACCTCAAAGTCGGCGTTTTATTCCAAAAAAACGATCAGTTTTTTTTTTCTCATTACGCAATGTGTGCTGCAGGATTTTTTTTATGTGGTGCACACTGACCACACAGACCCATTCTCTCACATGTGGGCCTACCAGCTTTCTCCCACTTGATTTGAAGCCGCTAGAATTATTGAGTATATATACGTCAGAAACATTGGCTCGTAAGACGTATTTATACGTCGAAAACAGTCAAAGGGTTAAAGCACACATTGACTATTTTGATATCCAAACTGACATTTGGAAGTGATAATTAAAATTTCATTTAAGAGGGCAGTGAAGAGAACAACTGCTCTATAAAGAAAAAGCTACCTTGCAATCTGAAACATTTTTACATGCTAATACAGTACAAAATTTAGAAATAGTTTTTAACCTTTTTAGAAACGCTAGGTGATTTCTTGTTGCTCGACAAGAGACTTCCCAACCAATCCTGATTTTTGCTGGGAGAAGGTTTTGTAACACTATCATCTTGGTCAATGGATGCTGTAATTGGAGTGTCATCCATATTTTTGTTTGCAAACTCTGCCACAGACCCAGAATCACCAAAAAGCCAGTCATTTTTATTTTGATTTTTTGTAGGAGATTTTGCAGTCTCTTTAATCTTCTTATTTGAACTAGGTGCACTTGGAATAGCATCTTTGCTACTTTCCTTGCTTCCATCTTTACGAGATCTAACATTTTTCAAAATATCATCATCATCTACTTCAAACGTTTTCCTCTGCGGTGCCGACCGTGGATTCCGTCTTCTTGCCTCATTATCACTGAAGAGATCAAAGTTATCATTAGCAACTGATTTCTTAGGAGTTCTTCTCTTTGGACTGTCTAGTTTGGCTGCTGATGGTTTATAATCCCCAAAATTGACATTCTCTTCCTTAGTATCTTTACCTGTTTTTTTGTACTTATCATCTAAAACAAAGTCTAGAGATTTTTCTTTCATTTTCTTGGGAGTTTCAGCACTGCTCTTCTTTAACAAGCTATCTAAAAAGCTTCCACCCTTAACAGGATCTTTACCTGATCCAGGTTTCTGTTTTGACTCCAAGCCACCCAGTAAATCATCACCATCATCAAATAAATCATCATCTTGTACTTTTTTTGCTGTTCCTCTCCTTGCAGTAGTTTTTGCTGCAGAGATTTCAAATTTATCAGGACTAGAGTCATCAGCCCCTCCAAATAAATCATTCATCAGTTTGCTTTTATCTTTCTTAGGAGACTTAGTCATTTTAGATTCTTTAGTTACATCTTCAGAATTATCATTAAATAAATCAGCCATCAATTTACTTTTAGAGGCAGCCTTCTTAGTGGACTCATCAATGTCGTTCTCATCCTTTTTTCTAGAATCAGAAGCTTTTCCAGATGAAGACTTCAATTTATCTGAAAAATACAAAATTAAAGTATAACATGAAGTAAAAAAAAAAATCTAGATTGAGATACAGTAAATTTACATTCATATAAGCTGACAAAATGGCTAGCTAAATTGCTGATGCCATAAGTGGAATAGGGCTCAGTTCCTGGACCCATTATATACCTCTGTAATCCTTTGACTACTGTCCACAGGATGGGTATGAGGTGCATAATAAAGATATTAAACTAAAAATTAAACTAAAACTAAACTATTAGTGGAAACTGTTCCCTTCTAATATCTAAAGAAAAATACTGATGTGATAGAATCACTGTTACTTTTTAACAACAGCTTCAAGTTTAACTTGATCAGCCATAATGTTACTGCATTATTCACTAGAGTCCATGTGAATGATTTAGAATTTCCTATATATATTTATTTTACCCTTGTATACTTCTGTAATCAATGATCTCACTGAATACTGCAATATCAATTGAAAATTTAATAATTGCCTATCTACTAGTAACCCCTTCTCCTGTATAAATTATTAAATTTAAAAAAAAAAAATTTGTTTTTCTTTTTAGGTCAACCTGCCTCGGTGAGACACAGCCGATTCGTTGAAAAAAAAAATTGCCTATCTACTTGCATATATGGAATAGTTATGGGAAATCCTCTGTTACCTGTATTGGGTAATTTATTTATGTTTTTAATTAATAAAACTGGGATGCTTGAATGTGCGTGGATGTAATGCGGATGACAAGAAAGAGATGATTGCTGATGTTATGAATGAAAAAAAGTTGGATGTCCTTGCCCTAAGCAAAACAAAGCTGAAGGGGGAAAGGGAGTTTCGGTGGGGAGTTAGAGAGAGTTAGAGCTAAGGAATGGGTAGCAATAATGTTGAAAGATCAGTTATGGAAGGAGAAAAGAGAATATGAATGTGTAAATTCAAGAATTATGTGGATTAAAGTAAAGGTTGGATGCGAAAAGTGGGTCATAATAAGCGTGTATGCACCTGGAGAAGAGAAAAGTGTAGAGGAGAGAGATTTTGGGAGATGTTAAGTGAGTGTCTAGGAACTTTTGAACCAAGTGAGAGAGTAATTGTGGTAAGGGACCTGAATGCTAAAGTAGGAGAAACAATTAGAGAGGGTGTGTTAGGTAAGTTTGGGGTGCCAGGTGTAAATGATAATGGGAGCCCTTTGACTGAACTTTTATAAAAAGGGGTTTAGTTATAGATAATACAGATTTTAAGAAAAAGAGGATAAATAAGTATACAAGATATGATGTAGGGCGAAATGGCAGTAGTTTGTTGGATTATGTATTGGTAGATAAAAGACTGTTGAGTAGACTTCAGGATGTACATGTTTATAGAGGGGCCACAGATATATCAGATCACTTTCTAGTTGTAGCTACACTGAGAGTAAAAGGTAGATGGGATACAAGAATAGAAGCATCAGTTAAGAGAGAGGTGAAGGTTTATAAACTAAAAGAGGAGGCAGTTAGGGTAAGATATAAACAGCTATTGGAGGATAGATGGGCTAATGAGAGTATAGGCAATGGGGTCGAAGAGGTATGCGGTAGGTTTAAAAATGTAGTGTTAGAGTGTTCAGCAGAAGTTTGTGGTTACAGGAAAGTGGGTGCGGGAGGGAAGAGGAGCAATTGGTGGAATGATGATGTAAAGGGAGTAGTAAGGGAGAAAAAGTTAGCATATGAGAAGTTTTTACAAAGTAGAAGTGATGCAAGGAGGGAAGAGTATATGGATAAAAAGAGAGAGGTTAAGAGAGTGGTGAAGTAATGTAAAAAGAGAGCAAATGAGAGTGGGTGAGATGTTATCAACAAATTTTGTTGAAAATAAGAAAAAGTTTTGGAGTGAGATTAACAAGTTAAGGAAGCCTAGAGAACAAATGGATTTGTCAGTTAAAAATAGGAGAGGAGAGTTATTAAATGGAGAGTTAGATGTATTGGGAAGATGGAGGGAATATTTTGAGGAATTGTTGAATGTTGATGAAGATAGGGAAGCTGTGATTTTGTGTATATCGCAAGGAGGAATAACATCTTGTAGGAGTGAGGAAGAGCCAGTTGTGAGTGTGGGGGAAGTTCGTGAGGCAGTAGGTAAAATGAAAGGGGGTAAGGCAGCTGGGATTGATGGGATAAAGATAGAAATGTTAAAAGCAGGTGGGGATATAGTTTTGGAGTGGTTGGTGCTATTATTTAATAAATGTATGGAAGAGGGTAAGGTACCTAGGGATTGGCAGAGAGCATGCATAGTTCCTTTGTATAAAGGCAAAGGGGACAAAAGAGAGTGCAGAAATTATAGGGGGTGTTAATGTTGCAGTTTAAAAACTGTAGTGTAAAGCTGTTGAGTGATGATGGTGAAAGTTTTTCCTGGTAAAGTGTATGGTAGAGTTTTTATTGAAAGAATTAAGAGTAAGATGGAGAATAGGATAGCAGATGAACAAGGAGGCTTTAGGAAAGGTAAGGGGTGTGTGGACCAGGTGTTTACAGTGAAACATATAAGTGAACAGTATTTAGATAAGGCTAAAGAGGTCTTTGTGGCATTTATGGATTTGGAAAAGGCGTATGACAGGGTGGATAGGGGGGCAATGTGGCAGGTGTTGCAGATGTATGGTATAGGAGGTAGATTACTGAAAGCAGTGAAGAGTTTTTACGAGGATAGTGAGGCTCAAGTTAGAGTATGTAGGAAAGAGGGAGATTATTTCCCAGTAAAAGTAGGCCTTAGACAAGGATGTGTGATGTCACCATGGTTGCTCAATATATTTATAGATGGGGTTGTAAGAGAAGTAAATGCAAGGGTCATGGCAAGAGGTGTAGAGTTAAAAGATAAAAAATCACACATAAAGTGGGAGTTATCACAGTTACTCTTTGCTGATGACACTGTGCTCTTGGGTAATGCTGAAGAGAAGTTGCAGAGGTTGGTGGATGAATTTGGTAGGGTATGTAAAAGAAGAAAATTGAAAGTGAATACAGGAAAGAGTAAGGTTATGAGGATAACAAAAAGATTAGGTGATGAAAGATTGGATATCAGATTGGAGGGAGAGAGTATGGAGGAGGTGAATGTATTCAGATATTTGGGAGTGGACATGTCAGCGGATGGGTCTATGAAAGATGAGGTGAATCATAGAATTGATGAGGGGAAAAGGGTGAGCGGTGCACTTAGGAGTCTGTGGAGACAAAGAACTTTGTCCTTAGAAGCAAAGAGGGGAATGTATGAGAGTATAGTTTTACCAACGCTCCTGTATGGGTGGGAAGCATGGGTGATGAATGTTGCAGTGAGGAGAAGGCTGGAGGCAGTGGAGATGTCATGTCTGAGGGCAATGTGTGGTGTGAATATAATGCAGAGAATTCGTAGTCTGGAAGTTAGGAGGAGGTGCGGGATTGCCAAAACTGTTGTCCAGAGGGCTGAGGAAGGGTTGTTGAGGTGGTTTGGACATGTAGAGAGAATGGAATGAAACAGAATTTCAAGAGTGCATCAGTCTGTAGTGGAGGAAAGGCGGGGTAGGGGTTGGCCTAGAAAAGGTTGGCGGGAGGGGGTAGAGGAGGTTTTGTGTGTGAGGGGCTTGGACCTCCAGCAAGCATGCATGAGCGTATTTGATAGAAGTGAATGGAGACAAATGGTTTTTAATACTTGACATGCTGTTGGAGTGTGAACAAGGTAACATTTATGAAGGGATTCAGGGAAACCGGCAGGCTGGACTTGAGTCCTGGAGATGGGAAGTATAGTGTCTACACTCCGAAGGAGGGGGTGTTAATGTTGCAGTTTTATAACTGTAGTGTAAAGCACCCTTCTGGCAAGACAGTGATGGAGTGAATGATGGTGAAAGCTTTTCTTTTTCAAGCTACCCTGCCTTGGTGGGAATCGGCCAATGTGTTAATAAAGAAAAAATATAAAATATCTCCCACCCAGGAAGGGTGACCCCCCATAAAAAAGAAACACATTCATCATCATTCACTCAATTGCTGTCTAGCCAGAAGAGAGCTGACATCACAGTCCAGACAACCCTTCTGTCTCTGACATCCCCACCCCTTCTTCAAAGCATAGCCATCACACCTCCCATCTTCAGTACTTGAGTTGTCAGGCTAACCAGTTTACCTCAATCCTCTCATACATATTACCTTGCTCACATTCCAACAGCAAGTGCTCTTTGTCATCCTATCAATCTTATCCTCTCTACATGCTCCAACCTCCTCAACCCTCTGAATTATACCCTTGGTGACCCCACATCGCCTCTTAATTTCAATGCTCTGAATTCTCTGCATGATATTCACACATTCAAAATTATGTTATGTATATCGTTGCTACGGAGGGGTCCACTGTATAAAGAAAAGAAACAAACATTTAGTCATGTATTCACTACAAAAAATGTATAAAAAAAGGAGAAGCAGTACAATTTCATCCATGTTCCTGAGGGCCCTGCAAGTATGTATCTCAGAATTCTTAGACAATGAGTAAGACAAAATTTCTGAAATATCTTTCACTCCAGTACCTTGAGTGTGTTTAACACTTTCACTGTTAACACCTATAAGTTGAAAACTCCTTCTCTGCTGGCAATTTTGAAAAAAAAAAAAAATCTAAAATGGTAGAGAATCTTTTTCTGAAGGTAATGACACCAAAAATTTAATTTTTGTTGTAATATCCAGAGAATTACACAGGCGTGAATTTGGAGGTTAAGGAAATGTCACAACAGTGATCTCATCCAATCTGGGGCCAATTTTACACCAATTCCATTGTCAAACCAATCCAATTCCTGGCTAATTTGCTAGTATGCCTTCTGTATTATCCAGTGATCACATCATCAGAACTATCCTATTAAGTAATTATCTGTATACAAACAACCTGCACACAGGAAACTGACTTATGACAGCATTTCAGTGAGACATGGACCATTAAGTGGTCACATGTGTTACTAGTTAACTAGCCACATGTGTGACTAATTTATGGTCCAAGTCAGACCAAAATGCCATTGTAAGTTTCAGTCTCTATGTGCGGGCTATTTATGTATTGTTCCAGTCATGGTATTGTGCCTTTTTTATTCTTTACCTAATTGTAATTAACTATAGGTTGGCCCCCTTTTTACAGCACATTGCTTTACGACATTTTGCTAATAGTACAGTGGTTTTTCAATTATACCCATTCTTTATTTATTTAGATTTCCTACAATAAATAAATTCACCAGTTACTATAAGCCAAGGATGAAAATATTTTAAGCTAAGTAATATGTGTCCTGGGTACAGTGGAACCTCGGTTTTTGTTTGCCCTGGTTTTCGTCAAATTCGGTGTTTGACAACTTTTTTCATCAAAATATTGTCCCAGTTTTCATTCATCACCTGGGTTTTCGTCCTCCATACCAAACGTGTCCATCTGCCTGTGGCCCACACAAAGCATCCCACGCACGCATTCTGAGTGAGTCTGGCTTTGTTTCTCGTCGAGTGAACATTACCCTGTGCATTCATACGAAACATTTTGTAATAATCTATTGTTTTTTGTGCTTGTTTATTGAGTTCAATTGCTAAATATGCCACCATGGGGGCAAAGAAAGTTCCGAGTGCCAGCCCTTTGATAAAGAAGGTGAGAAACACAATAGAATTCAATGGTGGTAGACAGTGGTAGTGATGGTGGTAGAAGATGGTAGTGATGGTGGTAGAGATATCTTCTCCTACCTCTGCCCTCCTCGCCATCTTCCATAATCAAACAAGGTAAATGTGATTTAAATGTTCATTTATCCAATTCATTACTGCTTTATATTTATTTCTCATTGTTTTCTGTATGTAGAATTATAGTTATTCTCTATAAAATGTATTTTTTGTTAATATTTTTGGGTGTCTGGAATGAATTAATTGGATTTACATTATTTCTTATGGGAAATATTGCTTCAGTTTTCGCTGAATCCAGTTTTCGTCAGACTCTCTGGAACGAATTAACCCTCTGACTGTTTCAATCGTATATATACATCTTATGAGCCAATGTGGTTGACGTATATATACAGTAGGGCCTCGCTTTACGGCATTCCGCTAATACGGTCATTTCAAATTATGACCTAAACTCTTTATGCGGCTCCCCCCACCTGACTTTCTAATACGGTCACCACACCCCACCCTGTTTGTTTACATTCTCCATGAGCTCCGTAAGCACCACGTCTCTCCACTGTGTCTGGAAACTCCAAAATTTCAAGTGTTTTTAAAAGTTATTTCATATTTTATATATACTCTGATAATTATACTTATGTATACCTGTACCTAAATAAAATTACACACTGTGCTGGCGTGCAGGTAAACACTAAAATCAGTAAGAGTGTCTTATGTCTCAAGATGCCACATTAGTAATGATAATAATACTCAATAATCATTGAGTCTCATTAAATGTCGTATATTACATTTATATATATATTTTCATAAATCCAAGTATGATATTTTTCAAAATTATGTAATAAACATGATACATAACATATAAAGATGATAAATACACTCCATAGTAGAATAAATAAACATAAATATGAGATGTGGGAGCCAGATGACTTATACGAGTGATGCCATATTAGTAATGATAATAATAATAATAATCACCGAGTCTCATTAAATGTCGTATATTACATTATTATACACATCTTTTATTAATCCAGCTATGATATTTTTTTCAAAATTATATAATAAACACGATACATAACATATAAAGATGATAAATACACCCTACAGTAGAATAAATAAACATAAATATGAGATGTGGGACAACTAGTACAAGTGATGGCAAGAATGACGTTTTCTCTAGTCCAACACAAGAGAAAATGTGTTACTGGGGGTAACTGTAGAAAATTATTCCTTTCGTATGCCTTCGCCCAGAGCATCATTTCTCCTAAAAAATGGTGTTACATGAGAATGGGAGTGTTCCTCTCTATTTATTCTACCGTATCAAGGTAGAGACAACTTGTACACAATATAACTTGTACACAAACCAGATGTGCATACTTTTGTTTGTTTACATAACCCACGTTCACCTGGTTTGTTTACACAACTCCACGAGTGTCCTCTCTCATGCACTCATTCTTTCTCTCTCTCATTTATTCGTTTTATCTCATTTACTTACTCCTGACCCTACATTAAGACTACAAATATTTTAAGGTAAGTAATGAGTGAACTGTATATGCATTTTATTACTCTGGGATGCTTAAATGTTATAGAACATTATGTGTGGATGGGGTGGCCTGGTATGGTAGCCCAGCTGGCTACCATACATACCACACTTGATTTCTTACAATAAATACTACTTGTCTCACCCAAGATTAAGACTACAGATATTTTAAGGTAAGTAATGAGTGTACTATATGTGTATTTTACTTTTTTATTGTTTTTTAATGCCTAGTTCTACTGCTAACCCCAATGGAAATAAGTCACACTGTCTGACTTTTTTTTGGGTTATCCTAGGTACTTTACACATATGCTGCTATGTATGATAATCTATGTAACTGCATTTGTGTATGTCTGAATAAACCTACTTATTTACTAACTTAATATATGTTAGTGTAAACTTGTTATCTAGTATATTTGTATGCATTTATAAGTGGAAAAAAGAGGTGTTCCACTTTACGGCGATTTCCGCTTTACAGTGGTAGCCTGGAACCTAACCTACCGTATAAGTGGGTCCCTTCTGTACTCAAAAACTCTAGCAGCTTCAAATGAAGCAAGAGAAAGCTGGTAGGCCCAAGGCTGCAGTTAGAATGATAACAAATTCTCACTACAGGCAGCACACTCCACCAATATTCAAAACACTCAACCTACTCACCATACAAAACATCCATACTTATTATTGCACCTATTACATACATAGAACACTTAACTCTGATATTAACCCTCCCCTCAAACATCTCCTTGCCAACCTCAACAGAACACATGACCATAACACAAGGCACAGATCACTCTTTGATGTTCCTCGTGTCCATCTCACACTATGCAAAAACTCAATGCACATAAAAGGCCCTAAAATCTGGAATTCATTACCTGTAAATATAAAAGAAACACTACCTGTTTATAAATTCAAGTCTTTTCTCAAAGATCACTTACTCACCCAAAACCAAATAAATACTGAATAAGTGAACCTTATAAATTGTATATCTTAAATGTTTCTCACAATTATATCACATAAATGTTAAACCTAAAACCCAATCTAACTTTATTATTTTTTAAATACACTACCTAACAGAATACTCCATTCGACTGAATGTACAGCAATGCATGCAACCATATGACCTGTCTTTGTAATACTCATTTGTGCTTTATAGTTATCTGTTTACAATAATGTTTTATCACTGATTTCATCATTGCTTAGTTAATCTTAAGTTAATTTTAAGCCAGCCCGTAATGCTATGCATACAAGTGGCTTTGGCATGCTGCTCTTACCTGTATTTTTTTGTACCTCTGTATGTATGCTCAAATTACTAAATAAATAAATAAATGTGAGAGAATGGGTCTGTGTGGTCAGTGTGCACAGTATAAAAAAAATCCTGCAGCAAGCAGTGCATAATGAGAAAAAAAACTCCAACCGTGTTTTTGGATTAAAATGCCAATTTTGAGGTGTATTTTCGTATAGTTTTTATGGTTATATTCTAGTTTTCATATTCACATTTGATAGAATGGAAAACATATTATAGAAATGGAGGTGATTTTGATTGGTTTTACTATGAAAAGGACCTTGAAATGGAGCTCAAAGTAGGGGAAATGTTTGATTTTTGCTGATGTTCAAGAGTAAACAAATGATGTCATTTTCCAACAAATGTCCAAGTAGCCATTCTAATATGCAGTCATGAATGGGTTGACATTATTTATACAATTATTACAATATTGCAGTAGTCTGCATAACAATAAATCTTCTATATTTTGTTTGAATAAAAATTCAAAACAGAAAGCAAGAGTAATATCAGAGGGGCCTGGAGACATGACTGATGAACAAAGAAAATGTTATTTTAGAGCCAGGAATGTCTGTGTTGTTCACTCTGGATCCTATTTTGAAATTAGCATATTTTTTAATCTGTGTGAAATTGGCCAAATTGCCAATTTCTGACCACTTTATTGGGTAGTTGAAATCGGTAAATGGGCAGTTTCTTGTACTCTATCGATAGAACAAATGGAGTTCTAAAGAAATAGCTATGACTTTGGTCGACTAGAACAATGGAATTAGCTGAAAATAGGGTTCAAAGTGGGCAAAATTGCCGATTCGTAAATATCGCCGAGGTCGCTAACTTCACAAGAGCATAATTCCATAAGTTTTCCATCAAATTTCTTACTTTTGGTGTCATTACCATCGGAAAGCGATTCTCTATCATTTTATAAGAAATTTTTTTTTTTTTTTTCAAATATTTTGCGACATCAGGAGACACCTCAGGATTTGGGGTTGCGACAGTCGAAGGGCTAAAGATGAAAACCGAGGTTCCACTGTAGTAGGTTGGTAGACAGTAACTGCCAGGGAGGTACTACCATCCTGCTGAGTGTAAAACAGAAGCTTGTAATTGTTTTACATGATGGTAGGATTGCTGGTGTCTTTTTTTTCTGTCTCATAAACATACAAGATTTCAGGTGTGTCTTTTTACTTCTACTTACACTTAGTTCACACTACACTTGCATGTACAGTGGAACCCCTTTTTTCGTCATTAATTCGCTCCAGAAAGTCTGACGAAAACCAAATTCGACGAAAACTGAAGTACGGTGGTCCCTCAATAATCATCCGGCTCGATAGCCGTCCTTTTCGGAAATCGTCGCGTTATTCTCGTCCAAACATTGGCTTCCAAATGGTCGGTTTACTCGCTAATCGTCCTTCGTCCAGGACCCGTACTCACGCTCTGAGCCACCTCAGCCTCCCTTCCCAGCCAGTGTATCATTGTTTACCAGTGAGCGACGGTCCCCTCACTTGTTCGTACGAAATATTTCATAATATTCCATTCATTTTAGTGCTTGCAAGTGCTAAATCAGCTACCATGGCTCCAAAGAAAGCTCCTAGTGCCAAGCCTTTGGTAAAGAATGAGAAATACGACTGAATTTAAGAAAAACATCATTGAACAATATGAAAGTGGCGTACGTGTGGCCGAACTGGCCAGGATGTATAACAAATCCCGTACAACCATATCTTCCATCATGGCCAAGAAAAAGGAAATCAAGGAAGCTGTTGCTGCAAAGGGGGTAAATATACTGACAAAAATGAGATCACCAGTACTCGAAGATGTTGAGAAGTTATTATTGGTGTGGATAAATGAGAAACAATTAGCAGGAGATACTCTTATGATGTCGATTATTTGTGAAAAGGCTAGGCAGTTGGTAAAGAAATTGCCTGCAATGAGTACTGATAATTGTGAATTTAAGGCCAGCAAAGGTTGAGTTGAGAGATTTAAGAAGCGTAGTGGCATACACAGTGTAATAAGGCATGGTGAGGCTGCCAGTTTGGACAAAATTGCAGCTACAAAATTCGTAAGTGAATTCAAGGAGTACATAGAAGCTGAAGGACTGAAACCTGAACAAGTGTTCAATTGTGACAAAACAGGCCTCCTTTGGAAGAAAATGCCGAAGAGGACCTACATTACTCAGGAGGAAAAGGGACTGCCAGGACACAAGCCTATGAAAGACAAGCTGACACTCATGATCTGTGCTAATGCTAGTGGGGATTTCAAAGTAAAGCCGTTACTAGTGTACCATTCTGAAAATCACAGTGTGTTCAGGAAAAACAATGTTATGAAGAGTAAATTGTGTGTGTTTTGGAAATCTAATAATAAGGCATGGGTCACGAGGGAAATTTTCGTCGAGTGATTCCATGAAGTGTTTGGCCCTAGTGTGAAGAATTACCTCCTGGAAAAGAAATTGGATCTCAAGTGCCTCCTAGTAATGGACAATGCACCTGCTCATTTCTGCAGGAGTTTGGGTTCATCACAGTAAAGTTCTTGCCCCCAAATACCACTCCTCTACTCCAACCCATGGACCAGCAGGTCATTTCAAACTTTAAAAAACTCTACACAAAAGCAATGTTTCAAAGGTGCTTTAATGTGACCTCAGACACTCACTTGACCCCAAGAGAGTTTTGGAAAGAACACTTCAGTATCCTCCATATCCTTATAGGTATCCTTATAGGTAAGGCTTGGGAGGGAGTGACTACCAGGACTTTGAACTCTGCATGGAGAAAATTGTGGCCAGATTGTGTCCACAAGAGGGATTTTGAAGGGTTTGTGGCTGACCCTGATGAGCCTATGTCAGTTGTGAACTCTACTGTGGCATTGGGGAGTTCCATGGGGTTGGATATGAGTTTGGAGGATGTGGAAGTGTTAATGGAGGACCACAAGGAAGAGCTAACCACTGAGGAGCTGCAAGAGCTTCAGCAGGAACAGCAACAAATCGCAGCTCAGAATCTTGCTGCAGAGGAGGAGGAAGAGAGATGGAAGGTGCCTTTTTCACAAATTAAGGAGCTTTTTGAAATGTAGGGTAGGATGGAAAGATTTATGGAGAAACATCACCCTGAGAAGGATATTGCAAGCCATATCGGCAACTTGTACAGTGACAGAGTCTTGGCCCATTTTAGGGAAGTTTTAAAGAGATGCCAGAAACAGAGCTCTCTGGACACTTTTTTTGTGAGACAGGACTCCAGTGACTCTCAAGCTGGTCCTAGTGGCATTAAGAAACAGAGAAGAAAAGTAACCCTAGAAAAGCACTTGGTACCTGAGGTGTTGATGGAAGGGGATTCCCCTTCCAAACAGTAACTAATCCAATCTCTCTCCTCCTACAGTCTTCCATACACTAAGAAGAATCGCCAATAATACTTCTGGGTGTCAGGATTGGATTAATTGTATTTACATTATTTCTTATGGGGAAAATTGATTCGAAAATCGTATTTTTCGATAATCGTCACACTTCCAGGAATGGATTAACGACGATAAATGAGGGACCACTGTAATATTTCCCATTAGAAATACTGTAAATCCAATTAATCCGTTCCAGACACATTTTATAGAGAACAACTATCGTTTTACATAGAGAAAACAATAAGAAATAAATATAAAGGACTAATGAAATGGATAAATGAACATTTAATATCACTTTTACCTTTACTGAAGACTCTTGTTGGCATATGGAAGACATGAGGAGGGGAGAGGGAGGAAGAAGAAAGGTTATTGGTTGGAAAGGGAATCCCCCTCCATAAGGACTTCAGGTATGAAGTCCCTATCCAGGGTTACTTCACTTCTTTGTCTTTTACTGGCCCTGGACCCTTGTTGCACAAAAAATATGTACAGAGAGGTCTGTTTCTGGCATCTCTTTAAGTTTTGCCTAAAATGGGACAAGGCATTGTCATTGAACATGTTGGAGACACAGCTTGCAACAGCTTTATTAAGGTGACATTTCTCCACAAAACTTTGCAACTTACTCCACTTCGTACACATGTCCTTAATCACTTCCCGTACATCCTGGTGAGATTGACTACACATACGCCACTTTCATACTTTGCTATGAGTTCTTTCTTGAATTCTATCGTGTTTCTCACCTTCTTTATAAAAGGGCTGGCACTCGGAACTTTCTTTGGCCCCATGGTGGCTTATTTAGCAGTCACACTCAATAAACAAGCACAACAAACAATGGATTATTATGAAATATTTCGGATGAACACACAGGGTAATGCTGACTCGACGAGAAAAAAGCTAGACTGACTCAAAACTCGTGGAATGCTTTGTGTGGGCACAGGCAGACGGACATGTTCGGTATGGCAGACCAATGAAAACTGATGTGATGAATGAAAATTTTGATGAAAAAAAGTGGTCAAAAACCAAATTCGACGAAAACCAGGGCAAACGAAAACCGAAGTTCCACTGTACAAGAATATACATACACACCCCCCTCTGGGTTTTCTTCTATCTTCTTACTAGTTCTTGTTCTTGTTTATTTCCGCTTATTTTCATGGGGAAGTGGAACTGAATTCTTCCTCCATAAGCCATGGGTTGTTGTAGGAGGTGACTAAAATGTCAGAGCAAGGGGCTAGTAACCTCTTCTCCTGTATATATTACTAAATTTAAAAGGAGGAACTTTTGTTTTCATTTTGGGTCACCTTGCCTTGGTGGGATATGGGCAGTTTGTTGATAGAATAAGTAATATGTGTACTGTATATGCATTTTTAAGGCCTAGCTCTATTGCTCACTCAATACATGATACTGTAAATACGTTATCAGGCTTTTAAAGGCATTTGAAAGTGAAAAAAAATATGTTTCACTTTACAGTGATTTTTGCTTTACAGCAGTAACCTGGAACCTAACCTGTGGTATAAGTGGGGCCCACCTGTATTTGTAGCTACAAGAGCAGAGCTATACTCATGGTGTCTTCTTTTCAATACTTTGTTCACCATACAATTTTTTAAAATTTCGAAGAGTTACAGAACTTACTAATTTTCCTTTAATGCACTCCACTGGTCAACCACTCTATCTGGAAAGGTAAATTTTCTACTGTCCTTTCCACTCCACTGTTTAATCAATTTGTAACTGTGGCCACTTGTTATCCCTGCTACAAATACTAAGTAATCTTCTTTAACTACTTTTTCAAGTCCTTTCAATACCTTATATGTGGTTATCATGTCTCCTCTCTTTCTTCTGTCAGTCAACACAGATAACTTTAATGTTTTCAAACTTTCATCACAGTTCATATTGCTCAACTCTGGCAGCCATTTTGTAGCTCTTCTTGTTCAAAAGTTGGTAACATCAAATTAAATAATAAAGACAGGCTCACCTGACAAGTCTGGATTTTTAGCCAACTGTCCTCGAGGTCTTATTTCATCAGAATGCAAGAGGTCATCAGCATCCCAATCTACCAAAGATAATGAATAATTACAAGCTTATAATACACTTTTAAATAATTTAAGTACATGTATATTACATTTTTGCCATGTTTCCTAATTAGTAATTCCTTAGCATTTAAGTCACATTACACTAAACAAGGTATAGCAAATGTATCAACGCACACATAGTTATGCCTTCAAATTAATGGGGATTATGTTTTTAGAAGCCCCGTGAAACTAGAAACAGTCAATACCGTAATATTAAATTAAGTTTGCATAACAAATTATTTCAGATATGGATTCATTTTGTTTCAGTATATCACTATAACATTATCAATGCTTTATAAATATTTCTTATGGTTATCATTTTTGTAACATGCTGGCCATCTCTCATCAAAGTATGTGACCCAAGGAAAAAAGAGAACACATTAATTGTCATTTATTTAAGTGCAAGACAGTGATTTGATATTCATAAAAAATAATGGCCAAAATAACAATATTTGGACAGAAGACAACATTCAAGCTAGAAAAACAGAAAACTGAATGTATTTGCTTGCCATATATCAGTAAAAATGCAAATAAGGAAGCTCATGAATTTGTAGGAATGATTGTATAGTATACTGAAGGACACCTAGCAGTGGACACTATTAACTAAGTGTCAGCATACTGAAAATATGAAAATAATGTTAAGGTTACCATTACTATGTAGGTTACAACGAGATGAATTGTCTAGTGGTTGTTCAGGAAGTTGTGTAGTTACCAGGTGAGACTCCACCCCTGAGAAATGTATATAACTATGTTCTCTAATGCTGTGTAATACTACATGAATGATGAGTTAATGGATGAAGCTTTTATGGAAGTATTATCAGTTATTTAAACATATGGCTCAGACATGACTGTGGACTTGTTTGTAACATTTGTCTACCTATCAGTCATATAAAAATAATTTCATATGACTACCTAGTGCAACTGGACTGCCTGGCTTCACTGGTCCCCTGAATTAATCTGCCTGAACTTCCTACTCATTTCTGCAACATTGCAGAGTCCTGATGATGTGATGATTGCGACAAGAAAGCCCTACTACCTTCAGCTATTTAAGATTTATAGAGCAGAAAAAAGTTTTATGTGATTTTTAACTTTTATAATTTTTAATACTGCTTTGTTTCTTTTCCAAAACAGATCATCCACTGATAATACACACGTGTGAAGTTTCATATTTCTATATTTAAATTAAATGATCCAACAAAATAGCCCTAAGAAGAAAAAACAAAAATCAGAAGGTAAATTCCTTAGTCTATATATAAGATAAAAAGCTGAAGCTTATCACCTACAGCAACCACACATCTAAGTATAAAACAGTGGACACAATGTTCTCAGTTCTTCTCTAACTCTATAACAATCTTTGATCTATCCATATGGGCTGTGTGTGTGGCTGAACATCAAATAACCATCTCAACACAATTATTACACAGCAAATCAGAAATCAGAACTAATTCCAACTTATGACAACAGATGCCACCCTTCTTCAGAACCCTAAAACTACTAATTTTAGTTTTAATGCTAATCAGGGGGAATGCTAAAAGATAGGAATTATTTAGCACCAAGGGAATGGGAAATACAGTGGACCCCCGATTAACGATATTTTTTCATTCCAGAAGTATGTTCAGGTGCCAGTACTGACCGAATTTGTTCCCATAAGGAATATTGTGAGGTAGATTAGTCCATTTCAGACCCCCAAACATACACGTACAAACGCACTTATATAAATACACTTACATAATTGGTCACATTAGGAGGTGATCGTTAAGTGGGGGTCCACTGTACTCAGGTTTCATCCAAAGAAGGGGGCAATAGCTCCTATTCCTTGGGTCAAAAACCTTCAACAGCATCAAGATATTCCCTACTCCTTCTGGAAGGAACAAAAGAACAGAGGTGAGAGAGACAGGGAAGTGGTCAAGGAGCAAAAGGAGAAGAGCTAGGAGGGAAAGAGTTATGGTAGGGTGAAGCGTTGGACAAGGAGAAGAGGTGGGAGAGAGGGAAGTGGTCAGGGAGAAAGAAGAGTTATGGAGAAGGAAAAGTTGGTGGAAGGGAGACCTTAGGGAAAGTAGAACTTGATAAGGTTAGAAAAGTTTAGAAGAGGAGTTGGGAGGAGTGTAATACACAGAAAAGTGTGGAGGATGGGAGGAGACTAATGGCTCAAACCCATATTATTTGCAGATGACACTACACATGTCTTCTCTCACCCAAACCCAGTCGTGTTGTCAGCATAGTTGCTGATCCCCTTATATGTGTTGTATAGATTAGCTGAGTATTATAGTACCATCCATGTGCTTTATATAGAAGATCCCTATTAGGCCGAGTGACTGTATGATGTCACGGGATGCAGTGTGAGTGACGAGCTGCCTCTTCCTCACTCGACGGATAGACATCCAGCAGGCAGGCCTGGGCTCCCATCCCTCATCACAGTCTGACAATACATATCGTTACCATCCAACAAGTGAGTTTACCTTATCCATCATATCTCCTTAAGAACCCCTACGACAATACTGGCAAACACTGTTAATGCCGAATTGCAGAAAATATCTACCTGGATGATAACTAATAAGCTTACCCTCAATACTAACAAAACCTATTTCATTCAGTTTGGAAACAGAGCTGCAAATGTTCCACTTAACATAATGCTAAATGGATTACCCATCACAAGAATCAGAGGGAAAATTCCTAGGAATCCACCTTGACAGTAGCCTCAAATTCCAGACACATATACAACAAATTTCCAAGGAAATCTCTAAGACAGTAGGCATACTATCAAAGATGCGGTATTATGCTCTACAATCAGCTCTCCCTGCACTGTATCATCCACTAATCTACCCTTATCTCACATATGGGATTTGTGCATGGGGATCAACAACACTAAATCACCTAAGGCCACTTAATAACCCAGCAAAAGGCTGCAGTCAGAATGACAACAAACTCCCACTCCCGACAGCATACTCCTCCAATATTCAGAAGTATAAAACTGCTCACCGTACCGAACATCCAAACTTACTCTACTACATACACAGAACACTACACTCCAACATAAACCCTCCACTCAAACTTCTCCTCATCAACCTTAACAGGTCACACGACCATAACACAAGACACAGATCTCTTTTTGATGTACCCCAAGTCCATATCACACTGTGTAAAAACTCTATGCACATAAAGGGCCCCGAAATTTGGAATTCATTACCAGTAAATATTAAAGTAACCCGATGTGAATATCAATTTAAGACTTCTCAAAAACCACTTACTCACCCTAAACTAAATACTAAATATTTAACTTTACCAAAAAATCTCCCAATTACTTAAATCGTAAAACTTCAAAACGTGATGCCCAAAGTTCATACATTGATTAAAACTACCTTGTAGTATAAATATCTACCCAAAATATTACTGCCTTACACCCAATTGTAGCAGTCTCATACTGTAAACTACCTTCAACAACTCACAATGTTATATTCCCATAAAATAATTTCAGTATTTACTATTGGAACTATTGTAATTTGAGTAAAATTACTGTGTATTAAAAATAAACAAGATGTACAACTTAAACAAACCATGTTCAATTTCTATAGTATTATGTAGTCTGTAAGCCATTAAATTAAGTCTGCCCATAATGCCTAGGCATGATAGTGGCTCTCTTTGCAATGCAACTCATTTCCGAAATTTCATAATCTCAATATAATCTTGCAAGGATTGATTGATTGATTGATTGATTGACTGATGGCCTCACTCAAGGAACAGATTTGACAAACAGCACATGTTCACTCCAGGATGAACATGATGCAAGAACAATGAAGTACATTACATGTTTGTATATTGCTATACACCAACACAAGGAATGAGGAGGATGCCATGGTCCTACAATCTTTGCCCTATTTCATCTCTCTTAACCCTTTGAGGGTTTTCGTCGTACTAGTACGTCTTACGCGTAGGGGTTTTTGACGTACTAGTACGCATAAATTCTAGCGGCCTCAAATCTCGCGCGAAAAGGCTGATAGGCCTAGGTGTGAGAGAATGGGTCTGCGTGGTCAGTGTGCGCGGTAGAAAAAAAATCTGGGACCCAGTGGTGCATTGTGGGAATGCCCTCTTAGTAAACAATGTCCACCATGCCTCGCGGTAAGAAGCTCCTCACTCCTCGGCGAATTGGGACACTTTTGTTCCCCAGTGACAGTTCTAATAGTGATGGAAGTGCCAGTGAAGATGAGTTTCGTGGTTTTAGTGAGGTTTTGACCGAAACTAATGACCATAATATCGGTAATAGTGAAGAAAACCCAGACGACCCTCAGCCTTCCACCTCTGGTGCTGGGCCCTCGTGTTCACGTTCAGTTGTTCCAGAACCCAAGAGGAAACTTCTATTTTCCCAAATCCCAGACTCAGATGAGAGCATGGGTGATGATAGTGATAGTGAATATGAACTACAAGCTCTTCAAACTAGTTCCAGTAGTGATAGTGAAGTGCAATATTCCCCAGTGAAGCGTCAGTATATACGACGATATATGCGCTCTGGAAGTGTGCCATATGCTATTCCAAGGGGAAGGAGTGTATCTCGGAGTACATCCCGTGGCTGTACAACAGGAACAGACAGTGAAAATGACGAAGATACTGTTGCAATTGGGATGGAAAATGTGCGTGGTGGTAGTGGTGCCGGCGGTGAGGCACCAGCAGTGGGCCATGCTGCCACCCACGCTGCCACCCACGCCGCTGCCTCAGCTGATCTAGAACAAAGGCCACCATCCCCCACTCCCCCACCACACCAGCCTCCACAACCACAACCTCCACAACCACAACCACCTGTCATTGTCCAGTACCCACCAGCAGACCGCACCTGGGATTGGCAGGAAGCTGTCAATTTTGTTCCAAATCCCCACCAGTTTGATGGCAGCCAAAGTGGAATACGGCCATCTTGTACACTTGGGAACAATGCCACTGAACTGGAATGTTTCGAGTTATTCTTTGACGAACCACTGATGAAAAGTATTGTCATGGAAAGCAACACATACTACGAGTACACCATGGCAAACACAATACTTTCACCAAAATCACGTCTACACCAATGGAAGGAGGCAACTGTGGCTGAGCTGTATCTTTTCTTTGCCACAATAATGCTTATGCCACATGTGTATAAGCACAAAGTGAAATCATACTGGTCAACAGACCCCCTGATTGCAACACCAGGTTTCAGTGATATAATGCCAGTGAATCGATTTGTGCTAATGTTACGTATGCTTCACTTCTCAGATAAAACCAGGCCTGACAGAACTGACAGGTTATATAAGATTAGGAATGTGTTTGTGTATCTGAAACAGAAATTCAGTACTCATTTTTATCCCTTCAGGAAGCTTGTAATTGACGAGTCTTTGATTCTGTTCAAAGGAAGACTCTCTTTCAAGCAGTACATACCAAGCAAGAGGAAACGCTTTGGTATAAAGTTGTTTGTGCTTTGTGATTGTTACAGTGGTCTGGTATTGGATATTATTGTGTACACTGGAAGTTATACATTGCAAAATACCAGGAAGTTATTGGGCATCTCAGGTGATGTGGTTCGAACAATGATAGAACCATACCTTGGTAAGGGGCATATATTATATACAGATAACTGGTACACAAGCCCCTCACTCAGTGATTTTTTGCGAGTGAACATGACAGATGTGTGTGGCACAGTGCGTGCAAATCGAAAACATATGCCCAGGTTTGATGCTGGCACTCGCAGAGGTGAGGTGCAGGCGTTTGCTGCCAATGACATCATGGCATTTCGGTGGCATGACAAACGAGATGTCACACTGTTGTCATCAATTCACCCTAATGAAATGGCAGACAGTGGCAGGCAGCATAGAGAGAGAAATGAACCCATTCTAAAACCTGCAGCTGTGATTGATTACACCTTCAACATGCGTTCAGTGGACAAATGTGACATGCAGATTGGGTTTGCTGATTGTGTTCGCAAGAGTTATAAGTGGTACATCAAACTGTTTTTCCATCTTCTGGACATTTCCATGCTCAATGCTTATAATATGTATAAGATGAGCACCAGAAACAAACCACAGTACGGCGAATTCTGTTTGTCTGTCATCAGACAAATAGTATTCAAGTACCAAGGAAATGCACCTGCAATTGACCGCCCACCAAATTATCAACAACTACCTGCTCGTCTGAAGCATGGTGATCACTTCCTGGTAAAACTGCCTGCTACTGCTTTGAAGAAAAAGGCTCAGAAGAGGTGTTACGTCTGTTCACATACAAAAAAACGCCCACGACAACGCAGAGACACTCGTTTTATGTGTGAGGAGTGCAAAACTCCACTGTGCATGACACCATGTTTCAAAGACTTCCACAGGCTGCAGAACTTCTAGAAACATGTCCTGTGACTGTATATGTGTATATAAAATATAGAAAAATAGTAATAAACAACATTTCATATTGTTTGTTTGTGTAAATATTTTCTGTAAACAAAATAATGACAACAGTGTTTACGCCCTTATTGTGTAGTATTGAAAAAGAAATAACTTACAAAATACTGATCATGTTGGCCTCAGAGGCCATAAAAGTTACTCAGAAAAAGAAAAATTGAAAAAAAATTGAAAATAGTACATAAAAAAGTAAATAGAAAAATACCGGGTGACGGCAGTCGGCGATGTTACCATATGCTGTTCAATTTTGGGAAATTTCACACCTCCATATCTCGGTAAGTATTGACGTTAAAATTTTTTTGTTTAGCCTATAATGTTTAGAAAAAAATACTCTATTTTTTCATAAGAAAAAATAATTTTTTTTTTTTTTGAAATTTGGCCGACCCTGAGAACGAGTTTCGGAGAGGGCCTGTCGACCCTCAAAGGGTTAATACTCTCCCAACTCACACCTTTTTTTTTTTTTCCCCTATTTCCCTCCCTTCCCCATTTGGGTAAAACAAAGTAGCAAGAGGAGCAGATGGAAAGAAAACCTCTCTTTGTTGACGGATCAGATGAGAAGAGTGAATCGGTTCAATTCTGAATTTTCTGAATAAGAGCAAAAATCCTGAATTTCAAAGACTACTTCAAATTCCATTTTAAGTCAGTATTTACTGAAATCCAGAATAAATAAAAAAAATGATTGCTGTAATAAAGCGAAAGAATAATCATCTCTGATGCATACCATCACTGTCATCATCTGAAGCCTTTCCTGATGGTTTAGCCGGAGTCACTGGTTTCTTATCCATATTTTCTTGCCTTGAAGACTGTTTACCATCTTGTATTTTAGGATCCGTTCTTCCACCAGTTACCTTTGCAGAAGACTTTAGATTACCTTTAAAAAGATCACTGTCAATGTCATCCAGATCCTGTAAAAAAATGGAACATTGTATATCTTTTAGACAAGTGATACAAAGTAAGATTCCAGTAAAATACGCAATAGCTCATTAAATTTATTATAACAATGAAACAATGGAGTGAATGGAGACGAATGGTATTTGGGACCTGATGAGCTGTTGGAGTGTGAGCAGGGTAATATTTAGTGAAGGGATTCAGGGAAACCGGTTATTTTTATATAGCCAGACTTGAGTCCTGGAAATAGGAGGTACAATGCCTGCACTCTAAAGGAGGGGTTCGGGATATTAGCAGTTTGGAGGGATATGTTGTGTATCTTTATACGTTTATGCTTCTAAACTGTTGTGTTCTGAGCACCTCTGCAAAAACAGTGATTATGTGTGAGTGAGGTGAAAGTGTTGAATGATGATGAAAGTATTTTCTTTTTGGGGATTTACTTTCTTATTGGGTCACCCTGCCTCTGTGGGAGATGGCCGACTTATTAAAAAAAAAAAAAAAACTCAGGGACACCGGTTATTTTTATATAGCCGGACTTGAGTCCTGGAAATGGGAAGTACAATGCCTGTAGTACTTTAAAGGAGGGATCTGGGATATTGGCAGTTTGGAGGTATATGTTGTGTATCTTTATACATATATGCTTCTAAACTGTTGTATTCTGAGCACCTCTGCAAAAACAGTGATTATATGAAAGTGTTGAATGATGATGAAAGTACAGGTCTCCCTCAACATTCGCGAGGGTTAGGGGATCAAGAGCCTCGCGAATGTTGAAAAACCGTGAATGTTTGGTGCCCTAATATATTGTAGGGAAATATATTACAATACTGCTTCCTTAACTTGTTGAACCATGAATAATCATAAAATACATGAAAATGTCGTAAATTGTACTAAATATATACATGTTATGCTTTAATAACGTATGTTATTTAATAACATGTATGTTATTAAATACCACAGACTCCACCACTGCGAGTCCCTACTACCCTCCCTCCGACCCCCGCAACTGGCAGCCAGCCCTCCCACCACTCAGTGTGGTGAGTGTTTTGTTTGTTCATTATTTGCTATTAAACTACAGAATAAATAATGTAAACCCATTCATGACTGCATATTGGAATGGCTATTAGGAAAGGTATTAGACGGTGACATCATGTGTTTACTCTTGAACACAGCAAAGAATTGAACATTTCTGCTATTGCTAATAATAACAATAGTAATAATAATGATGATAATAATAATAATAATAATAATAATAATAATAATAATAATAATAAATACGATATAATTGAAGAAGGAAATTGTACAAAAATACGAGGGAGTGGTTGACACATCATCAGTGTGACTTTGTTTATGCTGGAGTGAGCATTAGTCTCCCTGCTCTTCCAAACATTTCACAATAATTCAGCAGTTGAGGCAGTGGTATTTAATAACATATATGTTATAAATAATAATAGTACATGTTATTATTAATAACATGTATTATTATTAACATGTATGTATTTAATAACATATGTTATAAAAAATAATAGTACATATTATTAATAACATGTATTATTATTAACATGTATGTTATTAAATACCATTGCCTCAATCACTGCCTCTATCACTCCAGTCACACTCAATCTACAAGCACCAAACACAATGAATTATTGTGAAATGTTTGGAAGAGCAGGGAGACTAATGTTCACTCCAGCATAAACAAAGTCACACTGACGATGTGTCAACCACTCCCTTGTATTTTTGTACAATTTCCTTCTTCAATTATATCATAGTTATTATTATTATTATTATTATTATTATTATTACTATTGTTATTATTAGCTGTAGCAGAAATGTTTAATTCTCTGCAGTGTTCAAGAGTAAACACATGATGTCACTGTCTAATACCTGTCCGAATAGCCATTCCAATATGCAGTCATGAATGGGTTTACATTATTTATACTGTAGTTTAATAGCAAATAATGAACAAACAAAACACTCACCACACTGAGTGGTGGGAGGGCTGGCTGCCAGTTGCGGGGGTCGGAGGGAGGGTAGTAGGGACTCGCAGGTGGCGGGAAACTTAAATATGATTTGGCGGCTGGGAATTTGGTGGCTGGGAATTTGGCGGTTGAGAATTTGCAAATGTGTGAAGCCCGTGAAAGTTGAAAACGTGAATGTTGAGGGAGACCTGTACTATATTTTCTTTTTGAGGATTTTCTTTCTTTTTGGGTCACCCTGCTTCGGTGGGAGACGGCTGACTTGTTAAAAAAAAAAAATTTAGTATAAATATAAATGAGAAAAGCACATTATCTTCAGCAGCTACAACTATATACGATGTGTCAGACTAGTACAGTGGACCCCCGCTTTATGATTGCCTCCCAATGCGACCATTTATGGAAGTGTATTTATGTAAGTGAGTTTGTACGTGTATGTTTGGGGGTCTGAAATGGACTAATCTAATTCACAATATTCCTTATGGGAACAAATTCGTTCAGTACTGGCACCTGAACATACTTCTGGAATGAAATAATATCGTAAACCGGGGGTCCACTGTACTTAGTTTAGGAGCTTCTGAGAGTTTTGCAAAAATTATAATTGTGTTCAATATTAATTGGTCTGTGCAATAGCAGAAGTTTTTGTGTCACCTGGAAAAAACAGCATTTATGTATATTTTTTCTTGATAATATATAGAAGACCTATTTTTAAATATGGCAGCCAACCTAACCTAATGTAACCTAACCTACCCCAACCAAACCAAACCTAATCCAACCCATCCCAACCTAACTTAAACCAAACCTAACCTAACCCAACCTAACCCATCCTAATAAGTAATTAATGAATATTGGTATTCACAGTTACTCAGTAATTCTAATGCCTATTTGTCTTGCCCACTAAAATTTCAAAGTGACATAAGAGGTCAGTTGACTTGGGTTACACTCAGGAGACACTGCTTGGGTGCCAGCAGTCTGTAACTGTGCATCTCACTGGTTCTGTGAGCTATGTGATTGTATACTAACCACTGATTGGCCAGGCTTGTTGTGCGGCTGTATACTAACTGTTGATTGGCCAGGAATGTCTCATGACTTTCCCATCAATAGAACAGTATATTATCAAATACATTCTACTTCCCATAAGAATAATATCGCTGCTAACAGGAGCCAAAATAACAATTTGTACAATAATTATTTTTGCCAGGCTATTGATAGATTGCTTTTACTATACAAATGAAAATAATGTGTCAGTTTGGATGAGCCCCTAAACTAAATACGTACAAGCTGTATATTTAATGTTTTGGAACAGAAATCTTCCTCCGTAAGCCATGCATGCCATAACAGGCAACTAAAATGCCAGGAGCAAGGGGCCAGTAACCCCTTCTCCTGTATATACAGCCTCTCCTCACTTAGCGATGTACTTGTTCACCGACAACTTGGACTTACAACGGGTTCTCTGAGGAGTATGCATACCTAAATAATGTATATTAGAGCTGATTTCTGCTATTCTCTTTATTAAAATATACAGCGCACTACTGTATAAACATTTAAAAATAATAACAGAAATGTTATAAATGGTGTACAGGTGACATTAAAACAATATCAAAGATGGCTGACACAAACCCACTACCATTATAGTATGAATTCATTTACTGATGTGGGCTTAGGAATGAAACTCCATCGTTAAGCGAGGAGAGGCTGTATTTCTCAATTTAAAAGGAGAAATTTTTGTTTTTCCTTTTGGGCCACCCTGCCTCAGTGGGATACGGCCGGTCAGTTGAAAGACGATAATTTTCCTTTTTGTCATACATAGAACTAGTGAACAAAGAATATGTCATATCTAGGTGCCTCTGCAAAGACAGTGATTTTGTGTGAGCAATGGTGAAAGTTTCTTTTTCAGGTCACCCTGCCTCGGTGGGAGACAGCCGACGTATTAAAAAAAAAAATTGTGTTAAGTGTTAAACTCTTGTGATTCACTCAGCATAAGACATAGTGGAGGCTTGATCTTCTATCTGCTGAGCACAAGAGAGATGCACTTCCTATTTGTACTCATGATTCAAGACTGTTCAATTGCCTCCCAGCATACATAAGAGGGATTACCAATAGACCCCTGGCTGTCTTCAAGAAGGCACTGGACAGGCACCTAAAGTCAGTACCTGACCAACCGGGCTGTGGTTCTTACATCAGCTTGCGTGTGGTCAGCAGTAACACCCTGGTTAATCAGACCCTGACCCACCATGAGGCCTGGTCTCAGACCAGGCCGTGGGGTCGTTGACCCCCAAAACCCTCTCCTGGTAAATATACATAAAAATATATATAGAATACAATAAGAACTTACAGCCATCAATCTGGCCATCTCCTCTGGGTTGACATCAGAGACAGGTTCTGAATCTGAGCTGCTCACATCAAAATCACTCATGATGGCAGGTGGTTTGTCCTAAGGACCAGCTGTAAACTATATCATAGTTTGAATAACTTTATTCTCACATTCTGAAATCAGGTAAAAAGAGTAAATACAGACTGTAAAGAAAATGGATTATGCAGTACAGTAACTAATATTCTGGGTTAACAACCCTCTGGAAAAGCTTCTATACATATAGCTGGGGCATGGGCTTTGAATTTTTGAATGCTGCAGAGAAAAAAAGAGGCTAGAGGCAGCAGAGATGTCATGTTTGAGAGCAATGTGGGGAGTGAACATCAAGCAGAGAATTCAGTATAGAAATTAAAAGGTGATGTGGGGTGACCAAGGGTATAATTCAGATAGTTAAGAGGTTCTTGAGGTAGTATGGGCATGTAGAGAGGATGGACATTGATAGTTTGATGAAAAGAGTATATAAATCTGGAATGAAAGGAAGAAGGGAAAGAAAGGGTCCTTCCCAGGAATGGTTGGAGGGAAAGGGTACAGGAGGCTTTGAGTTTTAGGGGCTTGAGCACCCATCAGGCTTGTGTGTGTTAGATAGGAGTGCATAGAGATAAGGAAGTTTTAATGGATTATGTGGTGTTGGAGTGTGAGCAGGGTAAGTTTTACGAGGGCATTCAGGAAAAACTGTTAGCCAGACTCAAGCCCTGGAGGTGGGAAGGGCAGAGCTTGCACCCTGAAGGAGGGGTGAGGATTATGCAATTAGAGGTATAATCTGACTGTGATGTCAGCACACTTCTGGAAAGACAGCAATTGAGTGAATGTTGGCAAATGTGTTTTCTTCTCTGGGGGTCACCCTACCTTGGCAGGAGATGGCTGTTAAGTTAAAGGAATAATAACAATAATAATAATGCCCAAAGTGGCTTGACTGGAAGCATCCTCAGCTCACACACTGAGGATCCGGGATCAATCCCCACCATGGGTGAAATGTTGGGCATGTTTCCTGACACATGCTGTCCCTGTTCACCTAACAGTAAGTAGGTACTGGGTTGCTAGTCAACTGGTGTGGGTCGCATCCCGGGAAACATGATTAACCCAAGTAAGTTTATTTAGGTACAGGCACACAAATACACAAATATTCCCAAAATGCTCTGCATAACCAGGGTTTTGCCATACAGTATGTCAATGATGTCGGCTAAGTCGACCCTGAGGGGCAAAATTAAAAGGACCGCAATGGAAATATGGCAGACAGTTCCCCAACTGTTTCACCTGTGCCGGGGAATGATCATCAGTTCCACAGCAAGCAGAACAAGCTATTAATCAAACTTTGTATACATTTTTAAACTTTTACAATGGTCTCATCAAGTAAATGTTGTAGAACTGAACCTATAAATTTCTTTGTTGGTCTATCAGGGACACTGATAGTCTACGCTGTATCGAGCCCGACATCGCCATGTAAAGTTTATTCAGGTATACACAAATACAGTTACATTATCAACATAGCAGCATATGTGTAGAGAACCTGTGATAACCCAGAAAAGTCAGAGTGACTTATTTCCATTGTGGTCCTTTGTTTCCAATGGGGAAGATTTGTTGCCCAGTGCTGGGCAATGAAAGAAAAAGGGGCAAAAATTCCTTTATAAACAGAAACAGGAACTAGAAGTTCTCAATTAGGCCAAGTGGACCCCCTTGCCAAGTCCCAGCAAGAGGGACCCCCCACACCCCTAAGTTCAGTGGACCCCCCTTGCCAAGTCCCAGCAAGAAGGACCCCCCACACCCCTAAGTTCAGTGGACCCCCCTTGCCAAGTCCCAGCAAGAGGGACCCCCCACACCCCTAAGTTCAATAACCAGCTTCCCACCAAAAACCTTTAAAGAATTATCCAGAACGGACAAAATGGAGCTGGCTAAAGTAAGCCAATGACCAGGTGCCCCTCCTGTTGAGTGCCCGGTACCCCTCCTGTAGAGTGCCAGGTGCCCCTCCTGTAGAGTGCCCAGTGCCCCTCCTGTAGTGCCAGGTGCCCCTCCTGTAGTGCCCAGTGCCCCTCCTGTAGATTGCCAGGTGCCCCTCCTGTAGAGTGCCCGGTGCCCCTCCTGTAGAGTGCCAGGTACCCCTCCTGTAGAGTGCCAGGTGCCCCTCCTGTAGAGTGCCCGGTGCCCCTCAATTCAATTCAATTCAAAGTTTATTCTCTATAAGTATTACAATGCTGAGTTTACAGAATTTGGTTATTGTGTGGTTTACATGTAGTAAAATAATAATTACAGAGTGTACCACTAGAACACCTAGCATGGCTAGGCATTTCGGGCAGACTTAGATTAAATCTTAAATTTAAAATATTACAAATTATGAGGTAAGTTGGTATTATGGCTAAGTGACTAAATACTAGTTTGTGAGTTTAGCAATGTGAATGCTTTTGTTTTGGCACTATACATAGCTTCAGTATTGGAGTATCATAGGTCAACTTATGACTAGAGTGTCCGGCGGGTTAAATAAATGAGGACAAGCGTCCCAGTGAGTACGGGGCAAATTTGTCAGTGATACTGAGGCGCGAGAGAGACGTCCACACTGACGAAGACTGCTGTTTATAAATTCAAGTCTCTACTCAAAGATCACTTACTCACCCAAAACCAAATAAATACTGAATAACTGAACCTTATAAATTGAATATCTTAAATGTTTCTCACAATTATATCACATAAATGTTAAACCTAAAACCCAATCTAACTTTATTATTTTTTAAATACACTACCTAACAGAATCCTTCATATGACCTGTCTTTGTAATACTCACTTGTGCTTTATAGTAATCTGTTTACATTAATGTTTTATCACTGACTTCATCATTGCTTAATTAATCTTAAGTTAATTTTAAGCCAGCCCGTAATGCTATGCATAGTATAAGTGGCTTTGGCATACTGCTCTTATCTGTATTTTTTTGTACCTCTGTATGTGTGCACAAATTTATAATAATAATAAATAAATAAACAATGTCCCATCTTCTTGTTGTTGTTGGGGTTTATAGGGCCACTGAGACCTTACGTTGTATCGAACCCTGCTGCCCCTCACTGTCCGGACCCTGCTGCCCCTCACTGTCCGGACCCTGCTGCCCCTCACTATCCGGGCCCTGCTGCCCCTCACTGTCCGGACCCTGCTGCCCCCCCACTGTCCGGGCCCTGCTGCCCCTCACTATCCGGGCCCTGCTGCCCCTCACTGTCCGGGCCCTGCTGCCCCTCACTGTCCGGACCCTGCTGCCCCTCACTGTCCGGACCCTGCTGCCCCTCACTATCCGGGCCCTGCTGCCCCTCACTGTCCGGACCCTGCTGCCCCCCCACTGTCCGGGCCCTGCTGCCCCTCACTATCCGGGCCCTGCTGCCCCTCACTGTCCGGGCCCTGCTGCCCCTCACTGTCCGGACCCTGCTGCCCCTCACTGTCCGGACCCTGCTGCCCCTCACTATCCGGGCCCTGCTGCCCCTCACTGTCCGGACCCTGCTGCCCCCCCACTGTCCGGGCCCTGCTGCCCCTCACTATCCGGGCCCTGCTGCCCCTCACTGTCCGGGCCCTGCTGCCCCTCACTGTCCGGACCCTGCTGCCCCTCACTGTCCGGGCCCTGCTGCCCCTCACTGTCCGGGCCCTGCTGCCCCTCACTGTCCGGACCCTGCTGCCCCTCACTGTCCGGACCCTGCTGCCCCCCCACTGTCCGGGCCCTGCTGCCCCTCACTATCCGGGCCCTGCTGCCCCTCACTGTCCGGGCCCTGCTGCCCCTCACTGTCCGGACCCTGCTGCCCCTCACTGTCCGGGCCCTGCTGCCCCTCACTGTCCGGGCCCTGCTGCCCCTCACTGTCCGGGCCCTGCTGCCCCACACTGTCCGGGCCCTGCTGTCCCTCACTGTCCGGGCCCAGCTGCCCCTCACTGTCAGGGCCCTACTGCCCCTCACTGTCCGGACCCTGCTGCCCCTCACTGTCCGGGCCCTGCTGCCCCTCACTGTCCGGACCCTGCTGCCCCTCACTGTCCGGGCCTTGCTGCCCCTCACTGTCCGGGCCCTGCTGCCCCTCACTGTCCGGGCCCTGCTGCCCCACACTGTCCGGGCCCTGCTGTCCCTCACTGTCCGGGCCCTGCTGCCCCTCACTGTCAGGGCCCTGCTGCCCCTCACTGTCCGGACCCTGCTGCCCCTCACTGTCCGGGCCCTGCTGCCCCTCACTGTCCGGACCCTGCTGCCCCTCACTGTCCGGACCCTGCTGCCCCCCCACTGTCCGGGCCCTGCTGCCCCTCACTATCCGGGCCCTGCTGCCCCTCACTGTCCGGGCCCTGCTGCCCCTCACTGTCCGGACCCTGCTGCCCCTCACTGTCCGGGCCCTGCTGCCCCTCACTGTCCGGGCCCTGCTGCCCCTCACTGTCCGGGCCCTGCTGCCCCACACTGTCCGGGCCCTGCTGTCCCTCACTGTCCGGGCCCAGCTGCCCCTCACTGTCAGGGCCCTACTGCCCCTCACTGTCCGGACCCTGCTGCCCCTCACTGTCCGGGCCCTGCTGCCCCTCACTGTCCGGACCCTGCTGCCCCTCACTGTCCGGGCCTTGCTGCCCCTCACTGTCCGGGCCCTGCTGCCCCTCACTGTCCGGGCCCTGCTGCCCCACACTGTCCGGGCCCTGCTGTCCCTCACTGTCCGGGCCCTGCTGCCCCTCACTGTCAGGGCCCTGCTGCCCCTCACTGTCCGGACCCTGCTGCCCCTCACTGTCCGGGCCCTGCTGCCCCTCACTGTCCGGGCCCTGCTGCCCCTCACTGTCCGGGCCCTGCTGCCCCACACTGTCCGGGCCCTGCTGTCCCTCACTGTCCGGGCCCTGCTGCCCCTCACTGTCAGGGCCCTGCTGCCCCTCACTGTCCGGACCCTGCTGCCCCTCACTGTCCGGGCCCTGCTGCCCCTCACTGTCCGGGCCCTGCTGCCCCTAACTGTCCGGGCCCTGCTGCCCCTCACTGTCCGGGCCCTGCTGCCCCTCACTGTCCGGGCCCTGCTGCCCCACACTGTCCGGGCCCTGCTGTCCCTCACTGTCCGGGCCCTGCTGCCCCTCACTGTCCGGGCCCTGCTGCCCCTCACTGTCCGGGCCCTGCTACCCCTCACTGTCCGGACCCTGCTGCCCCTCACTGTCTGGACCCTGCTACCCCTCACTGTCCGGACCCTGCTGCCCCTCACTGCCCGGACCCTGCTACCCATCACTGTCCGGGTCCTGCTGCCCCCTCACTGTCCGGACCCTGCTGCCCCTCACTGTCCGAGCCCTGCTACCCCTCACTGTCCGGACGCTGCTGCCCCTCACTGTCCAGGCCCTGCTGCCCATCACTGTCCGGATCCTGCAGTAATAACACCAGGAGGCAGCTCTGATGAAAACTCACACTCACACGAGCTTTTAAATCTCTGCACAAAATTCAATTTAAACCAACAAATAATAGAGCCTACTAGACTGGAGAATACACTAGACCTCATCTTCACTAACATTGATGATCTGATAAGAAATGTCACCATATCAAAAACAATATACTCAGATCACAACATAACTGAGGTTCAGACATGTATGCGCGGATCCCCAGACCGACATAATGAGATTAGTCACGAGGGAGCATTCACCAATTCAACTTCAATAACAAAAACATAATGTGGGACCAAGTAAACCAAGTCCTAACCGATATAAGCTGGGAAGATATACTAAGCAACACAGACCCCAACTTATGCCTAGAACAGATTAACTTGGTGGCACTCGATGTATGCACAAGGCTTATTCCTCTAAGAAAAAGGAGGAGTAGATGTAAAATAGAAAGAGACAGGCGCTCTTTACAGGCGGCAGAAAATAATAATAGAGCGGCTAAAAGAGGTCAATATATCTGAAATGCGTAGGGAGACACTGGTCAGAGAAATAGCAAGCATCGAACTTAAGCTAAAGGAATCTTATATGAGTCAGGAATCGCGGGAAGAACTAAAAGCCATAAATAAAATCGAAAGAAACCCAAAGTATTTCTTCTCCTATGCGAAATCAAAGTCGAGAACAACGTCCAGTATTGCGCCCCTACTTAAACAAGATGGGTCCTACAGAGATGACAGCAAGGAAATGAGTGAGCTACTCAAGTCCCAATATGACTCAGTTTTTAGCAAGCCTCTAACCAGACTGAGAGTCGAAGATCGAAATGAATTTTTTATGGGAGAGCCACAGAATTTGGTTAACACAAGCATATCCGATGTTATCCTGACGCCAAATGACTTCGAACAGGCGATAAATGACATGCCCATGCACTCTGCCCCAGGGCCATACTCATGGAACTCCGTGTTCATCAAGAACTGCAAGAAGCCCCTATCACGAGCCTTTTCCATCCTATGGAGAGGGAGCATGGACACGGGGGTCGTCCCACAGTTACTAAAAACAACAGACATAGCCCCACTCCACAAAGGGGGCAGTAAAGCAACAGCAAAGAACTACAGACCGATAGCACTAACATCCCATATCATAAAAATCTTTGAAAGGGTCCTAAGAAGCAAGATCACCACCCATCTAGAAACCCATCAGTTACACAACCCAGGGCAACATGGGTTTCGAGCAGGTTGCTCCTGTCTGTCTCAACTATTGGATCACTACGACGAGGTCCTAGATGCACTAGAAGACAAAAAGAATGCAGATGTAATATATACAGACTTTGCAAAAGCCTTCGACAAGTGTGACCATGGCGTAAAAACGCACAAAATGCGTGCTAAAGGAATAACAGGAAAAGTCGGTCGATGGATCTATAATTCCCTCACTAACCGAACACAGAGAGTAGTAGTCAACAGAGTAAAGTCCGAGGCAGCTACGGTGAAAAGCTCTGTTCCACAAGGCACAGTACTCGCTCCCATCTTGTTCCTCATCCTCATATCTGACATAGACAAGGATGTCAGCCACAGCACCGTGTCTTCCTTTGCAGATGACACCCGAATCTGCATGACAGTGTCTTCCATTGCAGACACTGCAAGGCTCCAGGCGGACATCAACCAAATCTTTCAGTGGGCTGCAGAAAACAATATGAAGTTCAACGATGAGAAATTTCAATTACTCAGATATGGTAAACACGAGGAAATTAAATCTTCATCAGAGTACAAAACAAATTCTGGCCTCAAAATAGAGCGAAACACCAACGTCAAAGACCTGGGAGTGATCATGTCAGAGGATCCCACATTCAAGGACCATAACATTGTATCAATCGCATCTGCTAGAAAAATGACAGGATGGATAATGAGAACCTTCAAAACTAGGGAGGCCAAGCCCATGATGACACTCTTCAGGTCACTTGTTCTATCTAGGCTGGAATATTGCTGCATAATAACAGCACCTTTCAAGGCAGGTGAAATTGCTGACCTAGAAAATGTACAGAGAACCTTCACCGTGCGCATAATGGAGATAAAACACCTCAATTACTGGGAGCGCTTGAGGTTCCTAAACCTGTATTCCCTGGAACGCAGGCGGGAGAGATACATGATTATATACACCTGGAAAATCCTAGAGGGACTAGTACAGAACTTGCACACGAAAATCACTCACTACGAAAGCAAAAGACTTGGCAGACGATGCAACATCCCCCAATGAAAAGCAGGGTTGTCACCAGCACGTTAAGAGACCATACAATAAGTGTCAGGGGCCCGAGACTGTTCAACTGCCTCCCAGCATACATAAGGGAGATTACCAACAGACCCCTGGCAGTCTTCAAGCTGGCACTGGACAAGCACCTAAAGTCGGTTCCTGACCAGCCGGGCTGTGGCTCGTACGTTGGTTTGCATGCAGCCAGCAGTAACAGCCTGGTTGATCAGGCTCTGATCCACCAGGAGGCCTGGTCACAGACCGGACCGCGGGGGCGTTGACCCCCGGAACTCTCTCCAGGTAAACTCCAGGTAAACTGTCCGGACCCTGCTGCCCCTCACTGCCGGGCCCTGCTGCCCCTCACTGTCTGGGCCCTGCTGCCCCTCACTGTCCAGACCCTGCTACCCCTCACTGTCCGGACCCTGCTGCCCCTCACTGTCCGAATCCCGCTACCCCTCACTGTCCGGGCCCTGCTGCCCCTCACTGTCCGGGCCCAGCTGCCCCTCACTGTCCGGACCCTGCTGCCCCTCACTGTCCGGACCCTGCTGCCCCTCACAGTCCGGACACTGCTGCCCCTCACTGTCCGGGCCCTGCTGCCCCTCACTGTCCGGGCCCTGCTGCCCCTCACTGTCCGGGCCCTGCTGCCCCTCACTGTCCGGACCCTACTGCCCCTCACTGTCCAGGCCCTGCTGCCCCTCACTGTCCGGGCCCTGATGCCCCTCACTGTCCGGGCCCTGCTGCCCCTCACTGTCCGGACCCAGCTGCCCCTCACTGTCCGGGCCCTGCTGCCCCTCACTGCCCAGGCCCTGCTGCCCTTCACTGTCCGGACTCTGCTGCCCCTCACTGTCCGGACCCTGCTGCCCCTCACTGTCCGGGCCCTGCTGCCCCTCACTCTCCGGACCCTGCTGCCCCTCACTGTCCAGACCCTGCTGCCCCTCACTGTCCGGACCCTGCTGCCCCTCACTGTCCGGGCCCTGCTGCCCCTCACAGTCCGGACTCTCCTGCCCCTCACTGTGTGGACCCTGCAGCCCCTCACTGTCCGGACCCTGCTGCCCCTCACTGTCCGGGCCCTGCTGCCCCTCACTGTCCGCACCCTGCTGCCCCTCACTGTCCGGACCCTGCTGCCCCTCACTGTCCGGACCCTGCTGCCCCTCACTGTACGGACCCTGCTGCCACTCACTGTCCGGACCCAGCTGCCCCTCACTGTCCGGACCCTGCTGCCCCTCACTGTCCGAGCCCTGCTGCCCCTCACTGTCCGGGCCCTGCTGCCCCTCACTGTCCGGACCCTGCTGCCCCTCAATGTCCGGACCCTGCTGCCCCTCACTGTCCTGACCCTGCTGCCCCTCACTGTGTGGACCCTGCTGCCCCTCACTGTCCGGACCCTACTGCCCCTCACTGTCCGGGCCCTGCTGCCCCTCACTGTCCGGACCCTGCTGCCCCTCACTGTCCGGACCTTGCTGCCCCTCACTGTCCGGACCCTGCTGCCCCTCACTGTCCGGGCCCTGCTGCCCCTCACTGTCCGGACCCTGCTGCCCCTCACTGTCCGGCCCCTTCTGCCCCTCACTGTCCGGGCCCTGCTGCCCCTCACTGTCCGGGCCCTGCTGCCCCTCACTGTCCGGATCCTGCTGCCCCTCACTGTCCAGGCCCTGCTGCCTCTCACTGTCCGGGCCCTGATGCCCCTCGCTGTCCGGGCCCTGCTGCCCCTCACTGTCCGCACCCAGCTGCTCCTCACTGTCCGGGCCCTGCTGCCCCTCACTGTCCGGGCCCTGCTGCCCCTCACTGTCCAGACCCAGCTGCCCATCACTGTCCGGGCCCTGCTGCCCCTCACTGTCCGGGCCCTGCTGCCCCTCACTGTCCGGACCCTGCTGCCCCTCACTGTGCGGGCACTGCTGCCCCTCACTGTCCGGGCCCTGCTGCCCCTCACTGTCCAGACCCAGCTGCCCCTCACTGTCCGGGCCCTGCTGCCCCTCACTGTCCGGGCCCTGCTGCCCCTCACTGTCCGGACCCTGCTGCCCCTCACTGTCCGGACCCTGCTGCCCCTCACTGTCCGGGCCCTGCTGCCCCTCACTCTCCGGACCCTGCTGCCCCTCACTCTCCGGACCCTGCTGCCCCTCACTGTCCGGACCCATCTGCCCCTCACTGTCCGGCCCCAGTTGCCCTCACTGTCCGGACCCTGCTGCCCCTCACTGTTCGGACCCTGCTGCCCCTCACTGTCCGGACCCTGCTGCCACTCACTGTCCGGGCCCTGCTGCCAATCACTGTCCGGACCCTGCTGCCACTCACTGTCCGGACCCTGCTGCCCCTCACTGTCTGGACCCTGCTGCCACTCACTGTCCGGGCCCTGCTGCCCCTCACTCTCCGGACCCTGCTGCCACTCACTGTCCGGACCCTGCTGCCCCTCACTGTCCGGACCCTGCTGCCCCTCACTGTCCGGACCCTGCTGCCACTCACTGTCCGGACCCTGCTGCCCCTCACTGTCCGGACCCTGCTGCCCCTCAATGTCCGGGCCCTGCTGCCCCTCACTGTCCGGACCCTGCTGCCCTTCACTCTCCGGACCCTGCTGCCCCTCACTGTCCGGACCCTGCTGCCCCTCACTGTCCGGACCCTGCTGCCCCTCACTGTCCGGGCTCTGCTGCCCCTCACTGTCCGGACCCTGCTGCCCCTCACTGTCCGGACCCTGCTGCCCCTCACTGCCCGGACCCTGCTGCCCCTCACTGTTCGGACCCTGCTGCCCCTCACTGTCCGGACCCTGCTGCCACTCACTGTCCGGGCCCTGCTGCCCCTCACTGTCCGGACCCTGCTGCCACTCACTGCCCGGACCCTGCTGCCCCTCACTGTCCGGACCCTGCTGCCAGTCACTGTCCGGGCCCTGCTGCCCCTCACTCTCCGGACCCTGCTGCCACTCACTGTCCGGACCCTGCTGCCCCTCACTGTCCGGACCCTGCTGCCCCTCACTGTCCGGACCCTGCTGCCACTCACTGTCCGGACCCTGCTGCCCCTCACTGTCCGGACCCTGCTGCCCCTCAATGTCCGGGCCGTGCTGCCCCTCACTGTCCGGACCCTGCTGCCCCTCACTGTCCGGACCCTGCTACCCCTCACTCTCCGGACCCTGCTGCCACTCACTGTCTGGACCCTGCTGCCCCTCACTGTCCGGACCCTGCTGCCCCTCACTGTCCGGACCCTGCTGCCACTCACTGTCCGGACCCTGCTGCCCCTCACTGTCCGGACCCTGCTGCCCCTCACTGTCCGGACCCTGCTGCCCCTCACTGTCCGGACCCTGCTGCCCCTCACTGTCCGGACCCTGCTGCCCCTCACTGTCCGGACCCTGCTGCCCCTCACTGTCCGGACCCTGCTGCCCCTCACTGTCCGGACCCTGCTGCCCCTCACTGTCCGGACCCTGCTGCCCCTCACTGTCCGGACCCTGCTGCCCCTCACTGTCCGGACCCTGCTGCCCCTCACTGTCCGGACCCTGCTGCCCCTCACTGTCCGGACCCTGCTGCCCCTCACTGTCCGGACCCTGCTGCCCCTCACTGTACGGACCCTGCTGCCCCTCACTGTCCGGGCCCAGCTGCCCCTCACTGTCCGGACCCTGCTGCCCCTCACTGTCCGGGCCCTGCTGCCCCTCACTGTCCGGGCCCTGCTGCCCCTCACTGTCCGGACCCTGCTGCCCCTCAATGTCCGGACCCTGCTGCCCCTCACTGTCCGGGCCCTGCTGCCCCTCACTGTCCGGGCCCTGCTGCCCCTCACTGTCCGGGCACTGCTGCCCCTCACTGTCCAGACCCTGCTGCCCCTCACTGTCCAGGCCCTGCTGCCCCTCACTGTCCGGGCCCTGATGCCCCTCGCTGTCCGGGCCCTGCTGCCCCTCACTGTCCGGACCCAGCTGCCCCTCACTGTCCGGGCCCTGCAGCCCCTCACTGTCCGAATCCTGCTACCCCTCACTGCCCTGGCCCTGCTGCCCCTCACTGTCCGGGCCCTGCTGCCCCTCACTGTCCAGATCCAGCTGCCCCTCACTGTCAGGGCCCTGCTGCCCCTCACTGTCCGGACCCTGCTGCCCCTCACTGTCCGGACCCTGCTGCCCCTCACTGTCCGGACCCTGCTGCCCCTCACTGTCCGGACCCTGCTGCCCCTCACTGTCCGGACCCTGCTGCCCCTCACTGTCCGGACCCTGCTGCCACTCACTGTCCGGGCCCTGCTGCCCCTCACTGTCCGGACCCTGCTGCCACTCACTGTCCGGACCCTGCTGCCCCTCACTGTCCGGACCCTGCTGCCACTCACTGTCCGGGCCCTGCTGCCCCTCACTCTCCGGACCCTGCTGTAACTCACTGTCCGGACCCTGCTGCCCCTCACTGTCCGGACCCTGCTGCCCCTCACTGTCCGGACCCTGCTGCCACTCACTGTCCGGACCCTCCTGCCCCTCACTGTCCGGACCCTGCTACCCCTCAATGTCCGGGCCCTGCTGCCCCTCACTGTCCGGACCCTGCTGCCCCTCACTGTCCGGATCCTGCTGCCCCTCACTGTCCGGACCCTGCTGCCCCTCACTGTCCGGACCCTGCTGCCCCTCACTGTCCGGACCCTGCTGCCCCTCACTCTCCGGACCCTGCTGCCCCTCACTGTCCGGACCCTGCTGCCCCTCACTCTCCGGACCCTGCTGCCACTCACTGTCCGGACCCTGCTGCCCCTCACTGTCCGGACCCTGCTGCCCCTCACTGTCCGGGCCCTGCTGCCACTCACTGTCCGGACCCTGCTGCCCCTCACTGTCCGGACCCTGCTGCCCCTCACTGTCCGGACCCTGCTGCCCCTCACTGTCCGGACCCTGCGGCCCCTCACTCTCCGGACCCTCCTGCCACTCACTGTCCGGACCCTGCTGCCCCTCACTGTCCGGACCCTGCTGCCCCTCACTGTCCGGACCCTGCTGCCACTCACTGACCGGACCCTGCTGCCCCTCACTGTCCGGACCCTGCTGCCCCTCACTGTCCGGACCCTGCTGCCCCTCACTGTCCGGACCCTGCTGCCACTCACTGACCGGACCCTGCTGCCCCTCACTGTCCGGACCCTGCTGCCCCTCACTGTCCGGACCCTGCTGCCACTCACTGTCCGGACCCTGCTGCCCCTCACTGTCAGGACCCTGCTGCCCCTCACTCTCCGGACCCTGCTGCCACTCACTGTCCGGACCCTGCTGCCACTCACTGTCCGGACCCTGCTGCCCCTCACTGTCCGGACCCTGCTGCCACTCACTGTCCGGACCCTGCTGCCCCTCACTGTCCGGACCCTGCTGCCCCTCACTGTCCGGACCCTGCTGCCCCTCACTGTCCGGACCCTGCTGCCCCTCACTGTCAGGACCCTGCTGCCCCTCACTGTCCGGCTGCCCCTCACTGTCCCCTGCTGCCCCTCACTGTCCGGCCCCTGCTGCCCCTCACTGTCCGGACCCTGCTGCCCCTCACTGTCCGGACCCTGCTGCCCCTCACTGTCCGGACCCTGCTGCCCCTCACTGTCCGGACCCTGCTGCCCCTCACTGTCCGGACCCTGCTGCCCCTCACTGTCCGGACCCTGCTGCCCCTCACTGTCCGGACCCTGCTGCCCCTCGCGGTCCGGACCCTGCTGCCCACTCCGGACCCTGCTGCCCTGTCCGGACCCTGCTGCCCCTCACTGTCCGGACCCTGCTGCCCCACTGTCACTGTCCGTCCGGACCCTGCTGCCCCTCACTGTCCGGACCCTGCTGCCCCTCACTGTCCGGACCCTGCTGCCCCTCACTGTCCGGACCCTGCTGCCCCTCACTGTCCGGACCCTGCTGCCGCTCACTGTCCGGACCCTGCTGCCCCTCACTGTCCGGACCCTGCTGCCACTCACTGTCCGGACCCTGCTGCCCCTCACTGTCCGGACCCTGCTGCCACTCACTGTCCGGACCCTGCTGCCACTCACTGTCCGGACCCTGCTGCCCCTCACTGTCCGGACCCTGCTGCCCCTCACTCTCCGGACCCTGCTGCCACTCACTGTCTGCTGCCCCTCACTGTCCGGACCCTGCTGCCCCTCACTGTCCGGACCCTGCTGCCCCTCACTGTCCGGACCCTGCTGCCCCTCACTGGCCGGACCCTGCTGCCCCTCACTGTCCGGACCCTGCTGCCCCTCACTGTCCGGACCCTGCTGCCCCTCACTGTCCGGACCCTGCTGCCCCTCACTGTCCGGACCCTGCTGCCCCTCAATGTCCGGCCCCTGCTGCCCCTCACTGTCCGGACCCTGCTGCCCCTCACTGTCCGGACCCTGCTGCCCCTCACTGTCCGGACCCTGCTGCCCCTCACTGTCCGGACCCTGCTGCCCCTCACTGTCCGGACCCTGCTGCCCCTCACTGTCCGGACCCTGCTGCCCCTCACTGTCCGGACCCTGCTGCCCCTCACTGTCCGGACCCTGCTGCCCCTCACTGTCCGGACCCTCCGGACCCTGCTGCCCCTCACTGTCCGGACCCTGCTGCCCCTCACTGTCCGGACCCTGCTGCCCATCTCTGTCCGGACCCTGCTGCCCCTCACTGTCCGGACCCTGCTGCCCCACCCAGTCCGGACCCTGCTGCCCTCACAGTCCCGACCCCGCTGCCCCTCACTGTCCGGACCCTGCTGCCCCTCACTGTCCGGACCCTGCTGCCCCTCTCTGTCCGGACCCTGCTGCCCCTCACTGTCCGGTCCCTGCTGCCCCTCACTGTCCGGACCCTGCTGCCCTCACTGTCCGGACCCTGCTGCCCCTCACTGTCCGGACCCTGCTGCCCCTCACTGTCCGGACCCTGCTGACCCTCACTCACTGTCCGTCCGACCCTGCTGCCCCTCACTGGCCGGACCCTGCTGCCCCTCACTGTCCGGACCCTGCTGCCCCTCACTGTCCGGACCCTGCTGCCCCTCACTGTCCGGACCCTGCTGCCCCTCACTGTCCGGACCCTGCTGCCCCTCACTGTCCGGACCCTGCTGCCCCTCACTGTCCGGACCCTGCTGCCCCTCACTGGCCGGACCCTGCTGCCCCTCACTGTCCGGACCCTGCTGCCCCTCACTGTCCGGACCCTGCTGCCCCTCACTGTCCGGACCCTGCTGCCCCTCACTGTCCGGACCCTGCTGCCCCTCACTGTCCGGACCCTGCTGCCCCTCACTGTCCGGACCCTGCTGCCCCTCACTGTCCGGACCCTGCTGCCCCTCACTGTCCGGACCCTGCTGCCCCTCACTGTCCGGACCCTGCTGCCCCTCACTGTCCGGGCCCTGCTGCCCCTCACTGTCCGGACCCTGCGGCCCCGGACCCTGCACTGTCCGGACCCTGCTGCGACACACTGTCCGGTCCCTGCTGCCCCTCACTGTCCTGGCCCTGCTGCCCCTCACTGTCCGGGCCCTGCTGCCCCTCACTGTCCGGACCCTGCTCACTGTCCCCCTGCTGCCTGTCCGGACCCTGCTGCCCCTCACTGTCCGGACCCTGCTGCCCTCACTGTCCGGACCCTGCTGCCCCTCACTGTCCGGACCCTGCTGCCGGGCCCTGCTGCCACTCACTGTCCGGACCCTGCTGTCCCTCACTGTCCGGACCCTGGCACCCCTCACTGTCCGGACCCTGCTGCCACTCACTGTCCGGACCCTGCTGCCCCTCACTGTCCGGACCCTGCTGCCACTCACTGTCCGGACCCTGCTGCCCCTCACTCTCCGTACCCTGCTGCCCCTCACTGTCCGGACCCTGCTGCCCCTCACTCTCCGGACCCTGCTGCCACTCACTGTCCGGACCCTGCTGCCCCTCACTGTCCGGATCCTGCTGCCCCTCACTGTCCGGACCCTGCTGCCCCCCACTGTCCGGGCCCTGCTGTTCCTCACTGTCCGGACCCTGCTGCCCCTCACCTGCTGCCCCTCACTGTCCGGACCCTGCTGCCCCTCACTGTCCGGGCCCTGCTGCCACTCACTGTCCGGGCCCTGCTGCCCCTCACTGTCCGGGCCCTGCTGCCACTCACTGTCCGGGCCCTGCTGCCACTCACTGTCCGGGCCCTGCTGCCCCTCACTGTCCACGCCCTGCTGCCCCTCACTGTCCGAGCCCTGCTGCCCCTCACTGTCCGGGCCCTGCTGCCCTTCACTGTCCGGGCCCTGCTGCCCCTCACTGTCCGGACCCTGCTGTCCCTCACTGTCCGGACCCTGCTGCCCCTCACTGTCCGGACCCTGCTGCCCCTCACTGTCCGGACCCTGCTGCCACTCACTGTCCGGACCCTGCTGCCCGTCACTGTCCGGACCCTGCTGCCACTCACTGTCCGGGCCCTGCTGCCACTCACTGTCCGGACCCTGCTGCCCCTCACTGTCCGGACCCTGCTGCCACTCACTGTCCGGACCCTGCTGCCCCTCACTGTCCGGACCCTGCTGCCCCTCACTGTCCGGACCCTGCTGCCCCTCACTGTCCGGACCCTGCTGCCCCTCACTGTCCGGACCCTGCTGCCCCTCACTCTCCGGACCCTGCTGCCACTCACTGTCCGGACCCTGCTGCCCCTCACTGTCCGGACCCTGCTGCCCCTCACTGTCCGGGCCCTGCTGCCACTCACTGTCCGGACCCTGCTGTCCCTCACTGTCCGGACCCTGCTGCCCCTCACTGTCCGGACCCTGCTGCCACTCACTGTCCGGACCCTGCTGCCCCTCACTGTCCGGACCCTGCTGCCCATCTCTGTCCGGACCCTGCTGCCCCTCACTGTCCGGACCCTGCTGCCCCTCACTCTCCGGACCCTACTGCCACTCACTGTCCGGACCCTGCTGCCCCTCACTGTCCGGACCCTGCTGCCCCTCACTGTCCGGACCCTGCTGCCACTCACTGTCCGGACCCTGCTGCCCCTCACTGTCCGGACCCTCCTGCCCCTCACTGTCCGGACCCTGCTGCCCCTCACTGTCCGGACCCTGCTGCCCCTCACTGTCAGGACCCTGCTGCCCCTCACTCTCCGGAACCTGCTGCCACTCACTGTCCGGACCCTGCTGCCCCTCACTGTCCGGACCCTGCTGCCCCTCACTGTCCGGACCCTGCTGCCACTCACTGTCCGGACCCTGCTGCCCCTCACTGTCCGGACCCTGCTGCCCCTCACTGTCCGGACCCTGCTGCCCCTCACTCTCCGGACCCTGCTGCCCCTCACTGTCAGGACCCTGGTGCCCCTCACTGTCCGGACCCTGCTGCCCCTCACTGTCCGGGCCCTGCTGCCCCTCACTGTCCGGACCCTGCTGCCCCTCACTGTCCGGACCCTGCTGCCCCTCACTGTCCGGACCCTGCTGCCCCTCACTGTCCGGACCCTGCTGCCCATCACTGTCCGGACCCTGCTGCCCCTCACTGTCCGGACCCTGCTGCCCCTCACTGTCCTGACACTGCTCCTCACTGTCCGGGCCCTGCTGCCCCTCACTGTCCGGACCCTGCTGCCCTTCACTGTCCGGACCCTGCTGCCCCTCACTGTCCGTACCCTGCTGTCCCTCACTGTCCGGACCCTGCTGCCCCTCACTGTCCGGACCCTGCTGCCCCTCACTGTCCGGACCCTGCTGCCACTCACTGTCCGGACCCTGCTGTCCCTCACTCCGGACCCTGTCACTGTCCGGACCCTGCTGCCCCTCACTGTCCGGACCCTGCTGCCCCTCACTGTCCGGACCCTGCTGCCCCTCACTGTCCGGACCCTGCTGCCCCTCACTGTCCGGCCCCTGCTGCCCCTCACTGTCCGGGCCCTGCTGCCCCTCACTGTCCGGACCCTGCTGCCCCTCACTGTCCGGACCCTGCTGCCCCTCACTGTCCGGGCCCTGCTGCCCCTCACTGTCCGGGCCCTGCTGCCCCTCACTGTCCGGGCCCTGCTGCCACTCACTGTCCGGGCCCTGCTGCCACTCACTGTCCGGGCCCTGCTGCCCCTCACTGTCCACGCCCTGCTGCCCCTCACTGTCCGAGCCCTGCTGCCCCTCACTGTCCGGGCTGCCCTTCACCCTGCTGCCCTCACTGTCCGGACCCTGCTGTCCCTCACTGTCCGGACCCTGCTGCCCCTCACTGTCCGGACCCTGCTGCCCCTCACTGTCCGGACCCTGCTGCCCCTCACTGTCCGGACCCTGCTGCCACTCACTGTCCGGACCCTGCTGCCCCTCACTGTCCGGACCCTGCTGCCCCTCACTGTCCGGACCCTGCTGCCACTCACTGTCCGGACCCTGCTGCCCCTCACTGTCCGGACCCGGCTGCCCCTCACTGTCCGGTCCCTGCTGCCCCTCACTGTCCGGACCCTGCTGCCCCTCACTCTCCGGACCCTGCTGCCCCACTGTCCGGACCCTGCTGCCCCTCACTGTCCGGGCCCTGCTGCCACCCTGCTGCCCCTCACTGTCCGGACCCTGCTGCCCCTCACTGTCCGGACCCTGCTGCCACTCACTGTCCGGACCCTGCTGCCCCTCACTGTCCGGACCCTGCTGCCCCTCACTGTCCGGACCCTGCTGCCCCTCACTCACCCTGCTGCCCCTCACTCTCCGGACCCTGCTGCCCCTCACTGTCCGGACCCTGCTGCCCCTCACTGTCCGGACCCTGCTGCCACTCACTGTCCGGACCCTGCTGCCCCTCACTGTCCGGACCCTGCTGCCCCTCACTGTCCGGACCCTGCTGCCCCTCACTGTCCGGACCCTGCTGCCCCTCACTGTCCGGACCCGGCTGCCCCTCACTGTCTCCGGGCCCTGCTGCCACTCACTGTCCGGACCCTGCTGCCCCTCACTGTCCGGACCCTGCTGCCCCTCACTGTCCGGACCCTGCTGCCACTCACTGTCCGGACCCTGCTGCCCCTCACTGTCCGGACCCTGCTGCCCCTCACTGTCCGGACCCTGCTGCCCCTCACTGTCCGGACCCTGCTGCCCCTCACTGTCAGGACCCTGGTGCCCCTCACTGTCCGGACCCTGCTGCCCCTCACTGTCCGGTCCCTGCTGCCCCTCACTGTCCGGACCCTGCTGCCCCTCACTGTCCGGACCCTGCTGCCCCTCACTGTCCGGACCCTGCTGCCCCTCACTGTCCGGACCCTGCTGCCCCTCACTGTCCGGACCCTGCTGCCCCTCACTGTCCGGACCCTGCTGCCCCTCACTGTCCGGACCCTGGTGCCCCTCACTGTCCGGACCCTGCTGCCCCTCACTGTCTGGGCCCTGCTGCCCCTCACTGTCCGGACCCTGCTGCCCCTCACTGTCCGGACCCTGCTGCCCCTCACTGTCCGGACCCTGCTGCCCCTCACTGTCCGGGCCCTGCTGCCCCTCACTGTCCGGACCCTGCTGCCCCTCACTGTCCGGACCCTGCTGCCCCTCACTGTCCGGACCCTGCTGCCCCTCACTGTCCGGACCCTGCTGCCCCTCACTGTCCGGACCCTGCTGCACCTCACTGTCCGGTCCCTGCTGGACCTCACTGTCCGGACCCTGCTGCCCCTCACTGTCCGGGACCCTGCTGCCCCTCACTCACTGTCCGGGGCCCTGCTGCCCCTCACTGTCCGGACCCTGCTGCCCCTCACTGTCCGGGCCCTGCTGCCCCTCACTGTCCTGCTGCCCTCACTGTCCGTCCGACCCTGCTGCCCCTCACTGTCCGGTCCCTGCTGCCACTCACTGTCCGGAGCCTGCTGCCCGTCACTGTCCGGACCCTGCTGCCCCTCACTCTCCGGACCCTGCTGCCACTCACTGTCCGGACCCTGCTGCCCCTCACTGTCCGGACCCTGCTGCCCTCACTGTCCGGACCCTGCTGCCCCTCACTGTCCGGACCCTGCTGCCCCTCACTGTCCGGACCCTGCTGCCCCTCACTGTCCGGACCCTGCTGCCCCTCACTGTCCGGACCCTGCTGCCCATCACTCTCCGGACCCTGCTGCCACTCACTGTCCGGACCCTGCTGCCCCTCACTGTCCGGCTGCCCCTCACTGTCCTGCTGCCACTCACTGTCCGGACCCTGCTGTCCCTCACTGTCCGGACCCTGCTGCCCCTCACTGTCCGGACCCTGCTGCCACTCACTGTCCGGACCCTGCTGTCCCTCACTGTCCGGACCCTGCTGCCCATCTCTGTCCGGACTGTGCCCCTCACTGTCCGGACCCTGCTGCCCCTCACTCTCCGGACCCTACTGCCACTCACTGTCCGGACCCTGCTGCCCCTCACTGTCCGGACCCTGCTGCCCCTCACTGTCCGGACCCTGCTCCACTCACTGTCCGACCCTGCTGCCCCTCACTGTCCGGACCCTGCTGCCCCTCACTGTCCGGACCCTGCTGCCCCTCACTGTCCGACCCTGCTGCCCCTCACTGTCCGGACCCTGCTGCCCCTCACTGTCCGGACCCTGCTGCCCCTCACTGTCCGGACCCTGCTGCCCCTCACTGTCCGGACCCTGCTGCCCCTCACTGTCCGGACCCTGCTGCCCCTCACTGTCCGGACCCTGCTGCCCCTCACTGTCCGGACCCTGCTGCCCCTCACTCACCCTGCTGCCCCTCACTGGGACCCTGCCCCTCACTGTCCCCCTGCTGCCCCTCACTGTCCGGACTGTCCGGACCCTGCTGCCACTCACTGTCCGGACCCTGCTGCCCCTCACTGTCCGGACCCTGCTGCCCCTCACTGTCCGGACCCTGCTGCCCCTCACTGCTGCCCCTCACTGGACCCTGCTGCCCCTCACTGTCCGGACCCTGCTGCCCCTCACTGTCCGGGCCCTGCTGCCCCTCACTGTCCTGCTGCCCCTCACTGTCCGGACCCTGCTGCCCCTCACTGTCCGGACCCTGCTGCCCCTCACTGTCCGGGACCCTGCTGCCCCTCACTGTCCGGACCCTGCTGCCCCACTGTCCGGACCCTGCTGCCCCTCACTGTCCGGACCCTGACCCTGCTCACTGTCCGGACCCTGCTGCCACTCACTGTCCAGACCCTGCTGCCCTTCACTGTCCGGACCCTGCTGCCCCTCACTGTCCGGACCCTGCTGCCCCTCACTGTCCGGTCCCTGCTGCCCCTCACTGTCCGGTCCCTGCTGCCCCTCACTGTCCGGACCCTGCTGCCCCTCACTGTCCGGGCCCTGCTGCCCCGCACTGTCCGGGCCCTGCTGCCCCTCACTGTCCGGGCCCCCTGCTGCCCCTCACTGTCCGGGCCCTGCTGCCCCTGTCCGGACTGTCCTGCTGCTGCCCGTCACTGTCCCCTGCTGACTCTCCGGACCCTGCCCACTCACTGTCCGGACACTGCTGCCCCTCACTGTCCGGACCCTGCTGCCCCTCACTGTCCTGCTGCCCTCACTGTCCCCTCACTGGACCCTGCTGCCCCTCACTGTCCGGACCCTGCTGCCCCTCACTGTCCGGACCCTGCTGCCCCACTGTCCGGACCCTGCTGCCCCTCACTGGGACCCTGCTGCCCCTCACTGTCCCCTCACTGGACCCTGCTGCCCCTCACTGTCCGGACCCTGCTGCCCCTCACTGTCCGGACCCTGCTGCCCCTCACTGTCCGGACCCTGCTGCCCCTCACTGTCCGGACCCTGCTGCCCCTCACTGTCCGGACTCCTGTCACTGTCCGGACCCTGCTGCCCCTCACTGTCCGGACCCTGCTGCCCTCACTGTCCGGACCCTGCTGCCCCTCACTGTCCGGACCCTGCTGCCCCCTCACTGCTCCCCTCACTGGGACCCTGCTGCCCCTCACTGTCCGGACCCTGCTGCCCTCACTGTCCGGACCCTGCTGCCCCTCACTGGACCCTGCCGGACCCTGCTGCCCCTCACTGTCCGGACCCTGCTGCCCCTCACTGTCCGGACCCTGCTGCCCCTCACTGTCCGGACCCTGCTGCCCCTCACTGTCCGGACCCTGCTGCCCCTCACTGTCCGGACCCTGCTGCCCCTCACTGTCCGGACCCTGCTGCCCCTCACTGTCCGGACCCTGCTGCCCCTCACTGTCCGGACCCTGCTGCCCCTCACTGTCCGGACCCTGCTGCCCCTCACTGTCCGGACCCTGCTGCCCCTCACTGTCCGGACCCTGGTGCCCCTCACTGTCCGGACCCTGCTGCCCCTCACTGTCCGGACCCTGCTGCCCCTCACTGTCCGGACCCTGCTGCCCCTCACTGTCCGGACCCTGCTGCCCCTCACTGTCCGGACCCTGCTGCCCCTCACTGTCCGGACCCTGCTGCCCCTCACTGGACCCTCTGCCCCTCACTGTCCGGACCCTGCTGCCCCTCACTGTCCGGACCCTGCTGCCCCTCACTGTCCGGACCCTGCTGCCCCTCACTGTCCGGACCCTGCTGCCCATCACTGTCCGGACCCTGCTGCCCCTCACTGTCCGGACCCTGCTGCCCCTCACTGTCCTGACACTGCTACCCCTCACTGTCCGGGCCCTGCTGCCCCTCACTGTCCGGACCCTGCTGCCCTTCACTGTCCGGACCCTGCTGCCCCTCACTGTCCGGACCCTGCTGTCCCTCACTGTCCGGACCCTGCTGCCCCTCACTGTCCGGACCCTGCTGCCCCTCACTGTCCGGACCCTGCTGCCACTCACTGTCCGGACCCTGCTGCCCCTCACTGTCCGGACCCTGGCACCCCTCACTCTCCGGACCCTGCTGCCACTCACTGTCCGGACCCTGCTGCCCCTCACTGTCCGGACCCTGCTGCCCCTCACTGTCCGGACCCTGCTGCCCCTCACTGTCCGGGCCCTGCTGTTCCTCACTGTCCGGACCCTGCTGCCCCTCACTGTCCGGACCCTGCTGCCCCTCACTGTCCGGGCCCTGCTGCCACTCACTGTCCGGGCCCTGCTGCCCCTCACTGTCCGGGCCCTGCTGCCCCTCACTGTCCGGGCCCTGCTGCCACTCACTGTCCGGGCCCTGCTGCCCCTCACTGTCCAGGCCCTGCTGCCCCTCACTGTCAGGGCCCTGCTGCCCCTCACTGTCCGGGCCCTGCTGCCCCTCACTGTCCGGGCCCTGCTGCCCCTCACTGTCCAGACCCTGCTGTCCCTCACTGTCCGGACCCTGCTGCCCCTCACTGTCCGGACCCTGCTGCCCCTCACTGTCCGGACCCTGGTGCCACTCACTGTCCGGACCCTGCTGCCCGTCACTGTCCGGACCCTGCTGCCCCTCACTCTCCGGACCCTGCTGCCACTCACTGTCCGGACCCTGCTGCCCCTCACTCTCCGGACCCTGCTGCCACTCACTGTCCGGACCCTGCTGCCCCTCACTGTCCGGACCCTGCTGCCCCTCACTGTCCGGGCCCTGCTGCCCCTCACTGTCCGGACCCTGCTGTCCCTCACTGTCCGGACCCTGCTGCCCCTCACTGTCCGGACCCTGCTGCCCCTCACTGTCCGGACCCTGCTGCCACTCACTGTCCGGACCCTGCTGCCCGTCACTGTCCGGACCCTGCTGCCCCTCACTCT
>NC_091315.1:14877644-14972644 GCF_038502225.1 Cherax quadricarinatus
CTAGACACAGTACACACAACCGAGAAAGAAGTGAAGAGGCTTCTGAGTGAGCTAGATACCTCAAAGGCAATGGGACCAGATAACATCTCCCCATGGGTATTGAGAGAGGGAGCAGAGGCACTATGTGTACCCCTAACAACAATATTCAATGCATCTATCGAAACAGGGAGATTGCCTGAGGCATGGAAGACACCAAATGTAGTCCCAATCTTTAAAAAAAGAGACAGACATGAAGCATTAAACTACAGACCAGTGTCACTGACATGTATAGTATGCAAAATCATGGAGAAGATTATCAGGAGAAGAGTGGCAGAACACCTAGAAAGGAATGATCTCATCAACAGCAGCCAACATGGTTTCAGGGACGGGAAATCCTGTGTCACAAACCTACTGGAGTTCTATGACATGGTGACAGCAGTAAGGCAAGAGAGAGAGGGGTGGGTGGATTGCATATTCTTGGACTGCAAGAAGGCGTTTGACACAGTTCCACACAAGAGATTGGTGCAAAAACTGGAGGACCAAGCAGGGATAACAGGGAAAGCACTACAATGGATCAGGGAATACTTGTCAGGAAGACAGCAGCGAGTCATGGTACGTGGCGAGGTGTCAGAGTGGGCACCTGTGACCAGCGGGGTCCCACAGGGGTCAGTCCTAGGACCAGTGCTGTTTCTGGTATTTGTGAATGACATGACGGAAGGAATAGACTCTGAGGTGTCCCTGTTTGCAGATGACGTGAAGTTGATGAGAAGAATTCACTCGATCGAAGACTAGGCAGAACTACAAAGGGATCTGGACAGGCTGCAGACCTGGTCCAGCAATTGGCTCCTGGAGTTCAAACCCACCAAGTGCAAAGTCATGAAGATTGGGGAAGGGCAAAGAAGACTGCAGACGGAGTACAGTCTAGGGAGCCAGAGACTACAAACCTCACTCAAGGAAAAAGATCTTGGGGCGAGTATAACACCAGGCACATCTCCTGAAGCGCACATCAACCAAATAACTGCTGCAACATATGGGCGCCTAGCAAACCTCAGAACAGCATTCCGACATCTTAATAAGGAATCGTTCAGGACCCTATACACCGTGTACGTTAGGCCCATATTGGAGTATGCGGCACACACACACACAACTACCTGATGTATGGAAGACGGCAAATGTAGTTCCCATTTTTAAAAAAGGAGACAGAAAAGAGGCACTGAAGTATAGACCTGTGTCACTGACGTGTATAGTATGCAAAGTTATGGAGAAGATTATCAGGAGGAGAGTGGTGGAACACCTGGAACGGAACAAGAGTATAAACGCCAACCAGCATGGATTCATGGAAGGAAAATCCTGTGTCACAAACCTTCTGGAGTTTTATGATAAAGTTACAGAAGTGAGACACGAGAGAGAGGAGTGGGTTGATTGCATTTTTTTGGACTGCAAGAAGGCCTTCGACACAGTTCCTCACAAGCGACTAGTGCAGAAACTAGAGGACCAGGCGTGTATAACAGGAAGGGCACTGCAATGGATCAGAGAATATCTGACAGGGACTCAACAACGAGTCATGGTACGAGATGAGTTATCACAGTGGGCACCTGTGACGAGCGGGGTCCCACAGGGGTCAGTCCTAGGACCAGTGTTATTTCTGGTATATGTGAATGACATGATGGAAGGGATAGACTCAGAGGTGTCCCTGTTCGCAGATGATGTGAAGTTAATGAGGAGAATTAAATCAGATGAGGACCAGATAGGACTTCAAAGAGACCTGGACAGGCTAGACATGTGGTCCAGCAACTGGCTTCTTGAATTCAACCCTGCCAAGTGCAAAGTCATGAAGATCGGAGAAGGGCAAAGAAGATCTCAGAGTACAGACAAGGTGGCCAAGGACTGCAAACCTCGCTCAAGGAGAAAGACCTTGAGGTGAGTATAACACCGAGCATGTCTCCGGAGGCACACATCAACCAGATAACTGCTGCAGCATACGGGCGCCTGGCAAACCTGAGAATAGCGTTCCGATACCTTTGTAAGGAATCGTTCAAGACACTGTACACTGTGTACATCAGGCCCATACTGGAGTATGCAGCTCCAGTTTGGAACCCACACCTGGCAAACACGTCAAGAAATTAGAGAAAGTGCAAAGGTTTGCAACAAGGCTAGTTCTGGAGCTCAGGAGTATGTCCTACGAAGAAAGGTTGAGGGAAATAGGACTGACGACATTGGAGGACAGGCAGGTCAGGGAAGACATGATAACGACATACAAGATACTGCGTGGAATAGATAAGGTAGACAGAGACAGGTTGTTCCAGAGAGGGGACACAGAAACAAGGGGTCACAACTGGAAGCTGAAGACTCAGACGAGTCATAGGGATGTTAGGAAGTATTTCTTCAGTCATAGAGTCATCAGGAAGTGGAATAGCCTAGCAAGTGATGGAGTGGAGGCAGGAACCATACATAGCTTTAAGACGAGGTATGACAAAGCTCTGGAAGCAGAGAGAGAGAGAGAGAGAGAGAGAGAGAGAGAGAGGACCTAGTAGCGATCAGTGAAGAGGTGGGGCCAAGAGCTGAGTCTCGACCCCTGCAACCACAATTAGGTGAGTACACACACACACACACACACACACACACACACACTCACACACACACACAAACACACACACACACACACACACACACACACACACACACACACACACACACACACACACACACACACACACACACATACACACACACACACACACACACACACACACACACACACACACACACAACAAGAGATTCAAAGAAGTGTTCACAGAGGAGACAGAAGGGACTCCAGAAAGACGGAGAGGTGGGGCACACCACCAAGTGCTGGACACAGTGCACACAACCGAGGAAGAAGTGAAGAGGCTTCTGAGTGAGCTAGATACCTCAAAGGCAATGGGGCCAGATAACATCTCCCCATGGGTATTGAGAGAGGGAGCAGAGGCGCTATGTGTACCCCTAACAACAATATTCAATACATCTATCGAAACAGGGAGATTGCCTGAGGCATGGAAGACAGCAAATGTAGTCCCAATCTTTAAAAAAGGAGACAGACATGAAGCACTAAACTACAGACCAGTGTCACTGACATGTATAGTATGCAAAATCATGGAGAAGAGTATCAGGAGAAGAGTGGTGGAACACCTAGAAAGGAATGATCTCATCAACAGCAGCCAGCATGGTTTCAGGGACGGGAAATCCTGTGTCACAAACCTACTGGAGTTCTATGACATGGTGACAGCAGTAAGACAAGAGAGAGAGGGGTGGGTGGATTGCATTTTCTTGGACTGCAAGAAGGCGTTTGACACAGTTCCACACAAGAGATTGGTGCAAAAACTGGAGGACCAAGCAGGGATAACAGGGAAGGCACTACAATGGATCAGGGAATACTTGTCAGGAAGACAGCAGCGAGTCATGGTACGTGGCGAGGTGTCAGAGTGGGCACCTGTGACCAGCGGGGTCCCGCAGGGGTCAGTCCTAGGACCAGTGCTGTTTCTGATATTTGTGAACGACATGACGGAAGGAATAGACTCTGAGGTGTCCCTGTTTGCAGATGACGTGAAGTTGATGAGAAGAATACACTCGATCGAAGACCAGGCAGAACTACAAAGGGATCTGGACAGGCTGCAGACCTGGTCCAGCAATTGGCTCCTGGAGTTCAATCCCACCAAGTGCAAAGTCATGAAGATTGGGGAAGGGCAAAGAAGGCCGCAGACGGAGTACAGTCTAGGGGGTCAGAGACTACAAACCTCACTCAAGGAAAAAGATCTTGGGGTGAGTATAACACCAGGCACATCTCCTGAAGCGCACATCAACCAAATAACTGCTGCAGCATATGGGCGCCTAGCAAACCTCAGAACAGCATTCCGACATCTTAATAAGGAATCGTTCAGGACCCTGTACACCGTATACGTTAGGCCCATATTGGAGTATGCGGCACCAGTTTGGAACCCACACCTAGCCAAGCACGTAAAGAAACTAGAGAAAGTGCAAAGGTTTGCAACAAGACTAGTCCCAGAGCTAAGAGGTATGTCCTACGAGGAGAGGTTAAGGGAAATCAACCTGACGACACTGGAGGACAGGAGAGATAGGGGGGACATGATAACGACATACAAAATACTGAGGGGAATTGACAAGGTGGACAAAGACAGGATGTTCCAGAGATTGGACACAGTAACAAGGGGACACAGTTGGAAGCTAAAGACACAGATGAATCACAGGGATGTTAGGAAGTATTTCTTCAGCCACAGAGTAGTCAGTAAGTGGAATAGTTTGGGAAGCGATGTAGTGGAGGCAGGATCCATACATAGCTTTAAGCAGAGGTATGATAAAGCTCACGGCTCGGGGAGAGTGACCTAGTAGCGATCAGTGAAGAGGCGGGGCCAGGAGCTCGGACTCGACCCCCGCAACCTCAACTAGGTGAGTACAACTAGGTGAGTACACACACACACACACACACACACATACACACACACACACACACACACACACACACACACACACACACACACACACACACACACACACACACACACACACACACACACGCACACACCAGGAGCTGTGAATCAACCCCCTACAACACACATGCAAAATTAGGCCGAGCAAAGTATCAGGTACAGTCTCGTCCCAGCACTGTGTCACTGTCTGGCTTAGTTTTTATTTTATGTATGTGTGTCACACAGGTAAGTTAGCCAGAACTTAATATTGTCATAGTGTACCTTCACAGTAACATTGCACAAAGCTATTGCATGGCGGCTTCACGCCTGCAACACAACAAAAAACTCTGCAACGAGATTAAAATAATATATTTTACAATGGACAAACGCTTCACGTGTTAATGAAGGTGCGTGAGTGACACTGTGGACTCCAGCAGTTCCTCACTAACACCAGCTCTCCGCTTCTCCTTATCCAGCTCTCTCACTCTCCACCGCTATCACCCGCTATACGCAAACATAATGCTTAACCACATACTCATGCGTATTCTGTGTTATTAGTTGTAAGGCTGGAGTTCTGAGTACTGATAACTGTAGACGAACGATGCAATGTGGGAACAATTGTAGTGAAACTTATCCAACTTGACTTAAGAAATCGTAATGACACGATTGCAAATAAACCATACCCCCGGCCGGGATTGAACCCGCGGTCATAGAGTCTCAAAACTCCAGCCCGTCGCGCTAGCCACTAGACCAGCTAGCCACAATAAGATTCATCCAACTAGGTATATTTCTACACCATAGGAAAGTTAGCACAGGCACCTCTGTGACCACAAATGCAAGTTTTTACAGACGAATCTCCAGCTAGCGTGGCCGTGAAGGGACTTGAGCTAGAGTTCGTCACGGCCACGCTAGCTGGAGATTCGTCTGTAAAAACTTGCATTTGTGGTCACAGAGGTGCCTGTGCTAACTTTCCTATGGTGTAGAAATATACCTAGTTGGATGAATCTTATTGTGGCTAGCTGGTCTAGTGGCTAGCGCGACGGGCTGGAGTTTTGAGACTCTATGACCGCGGGTTCAATCCCGGCCGGGGGTATGGCTTATCCAACTTGTTGGAGTTATAAAGAAAACGGAGAACGTGTTTGCACCAAGGCTGGGATACCTGGAAATCCAGCCCTTCACATTCGTCCTGCTAAGTAGGAAAATATGTCTTTATAGCGTAAGTAATCGAAGTGAGATGGGCGATAACGTGTGCGATAGGGAGCAGCGAGTGTGCAACTGGTAATGAGGTATGAGTTAAAGTTAATGTGGGAGTGATTAGGAGAGTACCTGGGAGAGAGGGTGGGAGGGACGGAGGGTAGAGGAGGTAAAGGAGGCAGCAAGTCAGCAGCAGTCTCTTGCTGCACCGCTCAGTCTACTCTTGAAGGTGCTCAGGAGTCAGCTAGGTGAGCAGTACTGCCTGTCACACTGGCTCCACGCCTCGCACACACGCACCCACCAGAACGCACGCCAGTATACACGCACACACCAGAGTGCACGCAAATACACACGCACGTGCGCGCGCATACACACTATACAAGTCTCAACTAGCCACTCTTTGTGCCTTTAAAAGTTCAAACATCGCGGAGGCCTTTGAAGACTTTTAATTGAAAGGAAAGTGTGTTAGACCACTGAGTTAGACCAGTAAGGCAGTGGTGGGTGTGTCGTGCTAGACCACTGAGTTAGACCAGTAAGGCAGTGGTGGGTGTATCGTGCTAGACCACTGAGTTAGACCAGTAAGGCAGTGGTGGGTGTGTCGTGCTAGACCACTGAGTTAGACCAGTAAGGCAGTGGTGGGTGTGTCGTGCTAGACCACTGAGTTAGACCAGTAAGGCAGTGGTGGGTGTGTCGTGCTAGACCACTGAGTTAGACCAGTAAGGCAGTGGTGGGTGTGTCGTGCTAGACCACTGAGTTAGACCAGTAAGGCAGTGGTGGGTGTGTCGTGCTAGACCACTGAGTTAGACCAGTAAGGCAGTGGTGGGTGTGTCGTGCTAGACCACTGAGTTAGACCAGTAAGGCAGTGGTGGGTGTGTCGTGCTAGACCACTGAGTTAGACCAGTAAGGCAGTGGTGGCTGGCCACAGGACCACCAGTACTGATGAACACTTCATCACATAACAAACTCATGTCAGACGATTTGCCTGGAGAATGCAATAACAATACATTGACTACAACTAAGGTAATGTTACTTTGTATATGTGATGATTGTTTTTGTATTCAAATCTAAATATTTTAATGTCTGAGTGTTTTGATTTTGTAGCGTGAGAGAGGCTGATGACATGTGTGGTAGTCGGAGTCCACACTTGAAATTTGACTTAGCTGTACGACCTGGAGGGTGAGGAAATTCTAGTGATGATTCTCTTAGGTTATTTCGATATGATAATAGATACGAATGACAGCCTAGCGACAGATACCATCTCCTGAATATATTCATCTTCTGAATGCAGAATGGAAGGTTAATGGAAGATACCATCTCTTGAATATATATACTCAGCCTCTGAATAGTACAATCTAGGGGACACATTGTGGCCACCATCTTCAGCACACGTATCAAGTTGATGGAGCAAAAATTAGCAGCAACTGCACTGTTTGAAATTTGTTGTTGTAATAATCACAGCCAATAAGAAATACATGAAAATAAACAATCAACCAAAACATATTATAAATGGGTCGGCCCAAACATTAACAGATGTTTAGTGTAGATCTTTATCTTAGGTCACATATTTTAATCATATAAAATGTCGCAGTAGTGACCCGGCAGTTCTAATATACCAGAAATCTTAAAGTTACGGGGAGTTTTTCTTTCCCACGTTAAACTGACTAGAAAAATATAGCTTGCATGATCACTGATGGCTATCATAATCATCGTGTGTGTCAGGAAGCTTCAGGTCAACACTCTTGTCTTGGTCACCTGACTCTTGCATGTTTGCAGCTTGCACACACGTCTGTACACTTCAGCTCTTGCTGAGATAAATGTAGTGTGACGGCTTGCATGATTGCTAGCACTAACAAGAACACATACCAACACGTTCTATTGCACCAAGTGATGGTGAACCTCGAATTTAGTATATTACAGGCTACTTATAATCTTATGGTACATTAATACAAATAATTTAATTTATTTTTAAAGGGGTGGACCGGTAAGCCAGTGGGAGGCCTCGGTCAGATGACCAAAAGCTCCAGTGGCGGGTCATAATATGACTAAGTCCCGAGTCAGGAAATACATTGTACTGTTTCCTGATGAATCTTAACTAACCTAACCTTGTGGTTTATTCACAGACTGTAGGATATGGCTTCAATAGCCGAGTTTGTAACCAACGCCTCTGTACAACGGCCTGGTATTTAGCACAAAGTCCATGAAGAGGCAGTCTGAAGGTGACTAGTACAGATGCGATACCGATACACTGAAAGTGTGTCCGGAAGGTACACATACAATTTAAAACCCTGAGAGAAGTGATCTGTAGTTTCAGAGAAAGTTGACTGTATATAACACATGACTGACCAGCTCCTACAAGGAATCCTCGTAAGTTTTATTTGAAAGTTTTCATCTTTCCACGGCTAGCAAAGGTACTGACAGTGCCACAGCCAGTGTACACATGAAGACTAACTATGCCAGTCACAACCAGTTTACACTTGAAGATCAACCAAGTTGTCGACCGTGTGCAACTAAAGTGAACTGTGTACAACCAAATCTGACACTTCGTTCAAACATGACGATCCTCTACAGTCACTGGTAAACTTAACAGTCACGAAATGCTGTCAGACTTTGTGTTTCACACTACAAACATCCTGAAATGTTACTGTTGAAGTCACTGGTGGCCTGGTGGCTAAAGCTCCCGCTTCACACACGGAGGGCCCGGGTTCGATTCCCGGCGGGTGGAAACATTTCGACACGTTTCCTTACACCTGTTGTCCTGTTCACCTAGCAGCAAATAGGTACCTGGGTGTTAGTCGACTGGTGTGGGTCGCATCCTGGGGGACAAGATTAAGGACCCCAATGGAAATAAGTTAGACAGTCCTTGATGACGCACTGACTTTCTTGGGTTATCCTGGGTGGCTGACCCTCCGGGGTTAAAAATCCGAACGAAATCTTATCTTATCTTATCTTCAGCTGTAATCACGACTGTTTCATTACTAGTTTTTTTCATGCTTGCAGAGCAGTGTATAGAAAAAGTATAAAAAGTTTTGCTTTCTATAATAATAATAATAATAATAATAATAATAATAATAATAATAATAATAATAATAATAATAATAATATCTTTATTTCTACAAGTACATGTACAAGGTATACAGTCCTAGCTGACATCAGTGATAAACTACTATATAGAAAGCCACTTGTTATACTGAGCATTTCGGGCAAATTAGGTCAGTTTTGTCCCAGGATGCGACCCACACCAGTCCACTAACACCCAGGATGCGACCCACACCAGTCCACTAACACCCAGGATGCGACCCACACCAGTCCACTAACACCCAGGATGCGACCCACACCAGTCCACTAACACCCAGGATGCGACCCACACCAGTCCACTAACACCCAGGATGCGACCCACACCAGTCCACTAACACCCAGGATGCGACCCACACCAGTCCACTAACACCCAGGATGCGACCCACACCAGTCCACTAACACCCAGGATGCGACCCACACCAGTCCACTAACACCCAGGATGCGACCCACACCAGTCCACTAACATCCAGGATGCGACCCACACCAGTCCACTAACACCCAGGATGTGACCCACACCAGTCCACTAACACCCAGGATGCGACCCACACCAGTCCACTAACACCCAGGATGCGACCCACACCAGTCCACTAACACCCAGGATGCGACCCACACCAGTCCACTAACACCCAGGATGCGACCCACACCAGTCCACTAACACCCAGGATGCGACCCACACCAGTCCACTAACACCCAGGATGCGACCCACACCAGTCCACTAACACCCAGGATGCGACCCACACCAGTCCACTAACACCCAGGATGCGACCCACACCAGTCCACTAACACCCAGGATGCGACCCACACCAGTCCACTAACACCCAGGATGCGACCCATACCAGTCCACTAACACCCAGGATGCGACCCACACCAGTCCACTAACACCCAGGATGCGACCCACACCAGTCCACTAACACCCAGGATGCGACCCACACCAGTCCACTAACACCCAGGATGCGACCCACACCAGTCCACTAACACCCAGGATGCGACCCACACCAGTCCACTAACACCCAGGATGCGACCCACACCAGTCCACTAACACCCAGGATGCGACCCACACCAGTCCACTAACACCCAGGATGCGACCCACACCAGTCCACTAACACCCAGGATGCGACCCACACCAGTCCACTAACACCCAGGTACCCATTTTACTGATGGTGAACATAGACAACCAGTGTTAGGAAACACGTCCGAAGTTTCCACCCCTTCGCCGGGAATCGTACCCGGACCCTCATCCTGTGAAGCGAAAGCTTCAGCCACCAGGCCATGGGAGCTTTAAGAACGTTTCTCGATAAAATTTTAAACCTGTCTCCTCATATGTTGTATAGAACAATCTTATATCTCAGCTTCTGTCCAGTTTTTTTTCACTCATTGACCAGGAGATGGATCAGATTTGCCTAACTGGAAGTACCACAGAGGAACTTACTCTACAGGTGAGTCAGGTGTGCGAAATGGTCAGGTATTTTCCTCACTCACATCTCTTAGCTTCTTTGAGATATTAAGATACACTTCAGATATTCTGTTTATAATAACAAAGTAATAATAATTATAAAAATAATAAGCTATTCATATTCGTTACATAAAGTTAACTGGTTGTTATAAGTCAAAGAAGTACATCACTGATATGTCCACACCCACAGTGGCAATAAATTATGTCGAGGTTTGATATATATGTTACGTTCCTTCCCGGTCCTCTCAAGCAACGACGGCATCAATAATATTTTTTTGGATAAGTTAGACTTGTGTGCAACAGTTTGGTATCTTTTTTGTGAGTGTGAGGAAGTTGAGGTACCTGGAGTTTACCTGGAGTTTGCTTGGAATTTACTTGGAGTTTACCTGGAGTTTACCTGGAGTTTACGATGATAGGATAACAATGGAACCCAGAAGAAGGTCGAAACATCAATCAATCTTCTGAGTTTTTGTCTCCAAGTGGATTATTATTGACAAGTGTTCCATACACTTTAGTTATTCATAATGGAATTTCACCCTCATGCAAGTCTTTGGCTGTGAGTATTGTTGACATTTGTTTCCTAATCTCAGAAGATCTCAATAGTCTTTCCTTGAGCCAGACATCCAGCCTGCAGACTGAGGCAGACATCCAGCCTGCAGACTGAGGCAGACATCCAGCTTGCAGACTGAGGCAGACATCCAGCTTGCAGACTGAGGCAGACATCCAGCCTGCAGACTGAGGGAGACATCCAGCCTGCAGACTGAGGCAGACATCCAGCTTACAGACTGAGGCAGACATCCAGCCTGCAGACTGAGGCAGATATCCAGCCTGCAGGCTGAGGCAGACATCCAGCCTGCAGACACTACCAACATACTTAATATCTTCTTCTCTACTACAGGATCAAAACTAGCAAGCAAAATTCCAACCTCATATACACAGGCGAAAGACTACAGGTTATAGGGGGAAAATAAACATGGTATTAGGAGACAGAGAAACTCACGCGCCTCTTAAGGCCACAATCCAGGTGAGCAGACTGCATCCCTCCCCCCGTTCCCCTCCCCCTTCCCCCCTCCCCCCCAAAAAAGCAGCCTCACCCAACAAGAAAATGGCTCCCCCGTTGCTTCTCAGTGAAGACCGCAGCATAAGCTGCATTGCCAGGTGTACACCAAACCTGAAACACAAGTGTAGCTCCTCACAGCAAAGATCCAGGGAAAGCTAAACAGACTCGACACAAAGGCTCTCAGCCGAGTAATTATAGAATGAACACCACTCAAAGCCATATTCCTTAGCTAATAGCCAGGATTTAGGAAGCTAATAAGGCTGACCAAGTTCATGTTAAACTGCTTCCTGAACTTGTCTGATTGATTAGGCGTTATTTTGATTGATAGGGCGGTATTTCGATTTATTACGCGGTATTCTGGAAACCCTGGCTTCAGGCCAGGTTGCAACAGAAGAAAAAACAGAAACCGGTTGCAGGCATTTTACAAAAAAAAAAAAAATGTCCGCTCAGAAATGTCGCTTCACTCGGTCAGTGGCAGTCGTCTTCGTTAACATTACTGAGCTTCACATTAGTGTGGTGGATGTGATCAACACTGAAGGTTTGGTGTAGTTACAGTATCCAGTAACTTGGTGGCAGCGAGTTCAGCTCACAACAAAAGCAGTCGGTTTAATCCTCAGCAGGGCGGGACGTATGGGTAAGCCCCTGTTATCCTAGCAGTAAATTGATACCAATGCATTTTGTTGTGAGTGGCACCACTGCACCAGTGATGACAGTACAATCAGTTGTGAGTGGCACCACTGCACCAATGATGACAGTACAATCAGTTGTGAGTGGCACCACTGCACCAGTGATGACAGTGTCAGTGATGGAGAACTTTATTGGTGATTTAGTCACATGTGCATCACTTGGGTATCTAAGTGGCTTTATCAATCAAACAATAATACTGGAGACGGTGGAAGACGTGAAGAAAATAGTCTATAGTGATCAGTCCCTTAACCTAGGAAGGTGTTCGATCTAACAGTTTATTGACTCTGAAGTAAATGCCTGAAGTTAAGATTTGTTGGGATTTTTAACAAAGAACCCAATGGAAATAAATCACTTTGACTGACTTTTTTGGGTTATGTTAGGTTCTCTACATATATGTTGCTATGTATGATAATCTATGTAACTGTATTTTTGTATACCTGAATAAACTTACTTAACAGGGAGAGAAAGTATTTTCAGCCGGCCGGTGATTGAACCACAGACACTCAGTGTGTGAGGCGAGAGCCTTGCTTACAAGGGAAGAAGTTTATACACGGTAGCACAAGTGTAAGTAAGTAAGTAAGTTTATTCAGGTATACACAAATACAGTTACATAGAATTATCATACACAGCAGCATATGTGTAGAGAACCTGGGATAACCCAAAAAAGTCAGACAGTGACTTATTTCCATTGTGGTCCTTTTACCTTATTATCATAATATAAAGGTTATAATATTTTCTTATTATTCTATGATGAAGATAACATCTTATTATCATACTAAAAAGACTATCTACTACACGAGGGTCATTACTAGGAATAAGGTAAAATTTACACGTTTGTTAGCTAAAAAATAGAAAATCATTCCCCTCCTTTTCTGTAGCTACATTCATCAGACACCTTTTGGCAGTCTTCTTGAACTGAGTGAAGTGAGTGGAGAAGATTAGTGGAAGTAGGTCATGGCATCATCTTAGGCAAGAATTAGAGTTGCAGAAGAATTCTAAGTACCAAGATTGCATGATATTGCACATTTTGTTGTACATGAATGGTATAAAATACCAACAAGATAAAGATAAAAGTTAGACACATGTGCCACATCTGGGCATTTTTACTATAGACGTTTCGCCAATCAGTGGCTTTATCGATACAGATTCAAGGAAATAACTGGAAGATAGTAGAAACGTATGAAAGAGGAGGTAATCAGTCCCTCAAACCACTTCGTTAAGTCTTCCACCGTCTCCAACAGATTCATCAAGGGTGAGCGACTGATCGTATCTTCCTCCGACTCGGGTATTACTCTCTGTATTGGGTTAATCAAGTCATTCCTTGGTGGAATCTCTAAATAATAAAGATAGCCAAGTGTTGCACTTGTGTAATTCATCTACTTTGTTTTATATATGAATAATCTGTAAGACTTTCACGACCACGAGGCCACAGGTTTCGTAATATTAAGCGCCAGTTTTCCTTTTTCATGAAGTGATATTGTCAACTTTCTCGTCCAGCCGGACTTACTACCTGGCTGCCTCACCAGTTGTAATGACGAGGTCGATTAACTCTACCTGGCTGCCTTGCCAGTTGTAATGATGAGGTTGATTGACTCTACCTGGCTGCCTCACTCAGCGGGTGTGGTAAGTGGGCAGACACAACGTATGATTTACGACTTGCTTGGCCATCTTCAGGTCCACAACGATGCAAAGATAATCACGAGTATAAATCTTGGTAGTGTGGTGGAAACCGGTGTCGTCAGTTTCTTAACAAGATATTATTGGCACCGATTACCCCACAGTGGGTGACTGTGAGGAGGTGAGTGGATGAGTAATGTGGTGTGTGGATGGAGGTAGTGGGTGACTGTGAGGAGGTGGGTGGATGAGTAATGTGGTGTGTGGATGGAGGTAGTGGGTGACTGTGAGGAGGTGGGTGGATGAGTAATGTGGTGTGTGGACGGAGGTAGTGGGTGACTGTAAGGAGGTGGGTGGATGAGTAATGTGGTGTGTGGATGGTGGTAGTGGGTGACTGTTTGGAGGTGAGTGGATGAGTAATGTGGTGTGTGGATGGAGGTAGTGGGTGACTGTGAGGAGGTGGGTGGAAGAGTAATGTGGTGTGTGGATGGAGGTAGTGGATGACTGAGGAGGTGGGTGATATTTTTATTCTACTAAATTTTAAATCTGAGCTGTATGTTGCTACTCTCCAGTCTGCCTCCAGGTAGGTAGACTCCCCAGTCTACCTCCAGGTAGGTAGACTCCCCAGTCTACCTCCAGTTAAGTAAACTCCCCAGTCTACCACCAGGTAGGTAGACTCCCCAGTCTACCTCCAGTTAAGTAAACTCCCCAGTCTACCTCCAGGTAAGTAAACTCCCCAGTCTACCTCCAGGTAGGTAGACTCCCCAGTCTACCACCAGGTAGGTAGACTCCCCAGTCTACCTCCAGGTAAGTAAACTCCCCAGTCTACCTCCAGGTAAGTAAACTCCCCAGTCTACCTCCAGGTAGGTAGACTCCCCAGTCTACCTCCAGGTAGGTAGACTCCCCAGTCTACCTCCAGGTAGGTAGACTCCCCAGTCTGCCTCCAGGTAGGTAGACTCCCCAGTCTACCTCCAGGTAGGTAGACTCCCCAGTCTGCCTCCAGGTAGGTAGACTCCCCAGTCTACCTCCAGGTAGGTAGACTACCCAGACTACCTCCAGGTAGGTAGACTCCCCAGTCTGCCTCCAGGTAGGTAGACTCCCCAGTCTACCTCCAGGTAGGTAGACTCCCCAGTCTATCTCCAGGTAGGTAGACTCACCAGTCTACCTCCAGGTAGGTAGACTCCCCAGTCTACCTCCAGGTAGGTAGACTCCCCAGTCTGCCTCCAGGTAGGTAGACTCCCCAGTCTACATTCAGGTAGGTAGACTCCCCAGTCTACCTCCAGGTAGGCAGACTCCCCAGTCTGCCTCCAGGTAGGTAGACTCCCCAGTCTACCTCCAGGAAGGTAGACTCCCCAGTCTACCTCTAGGTAGGTAGACTCCCCAGTCTACCTCCAGGTAGGTAGACTCTCCAGTCTACCTCCAGGTAGGTAGACTCCCCAGTCTACCTCCAGGTAGGTAGACTCCCCAGTCTACCTCCAGGTAGGTAGACTCCCCAGGCTACCTCCAGGTAGACTCCCCAGTCTGCCTCCAGGTAGGTAGACTCCCCAGTCTACCTCCAGGTAGGTAGACTCCCCAGACTACCTCCAGGTAGGTAGACTCCCCAGTCTGCCTCCAGGTAGGTAGACTCCCCAGTCTACCTCCAGGTAGGTAGACTCCCCAGTCTATCTCCAGGTAGGTAGACTCACCAGTCTACCTCCAGGTAGGTAGACTCCCCAGTCTACCTCCAGGTAGGTAGACTCCCCAGTCTGCCTCCAGGTAGGTAGACTCCCCAGTCTACCTTCAGGTAGGTAGACTCCCCAGTCTACCTCCAGGTAGGTAGACTCCCCAGTCTGCCTCCAGGTAGGTAGACTCCCCAGTCTACCTCCAGGAAGGTAGACCCCCAGTATACCTCTAGGTAGGTAGACTCCCCAGTCTACCTCCAGGTAGGTAGACTCTCCAGTCTACCTCCAGGTAGGTAGACTCCCCAGTCTACCTCCAGGTAGGTAGACTCCCCAGGCTACCTCCAGGTAGACTCCCCAGTCTGCCTCCAGGTAGGTAGACTCCCCAGTCTACCTCCAGGTAGGTAGACTCCCCAGTCTACCTCCAGGTAGGTAGACTACCCAGTCTACCTCCAGGTAGGTAGACTCCCCAGTCTACCTCCAGGTAGGTAGACTCCCCAGTTTGCCTCAAGGTAGGTAGACTCCCTAGTCTGCCTCAAGGTAGGTAGACCCCCCAGTCTACCACCAGGTAGGTAGACTCACCAGTCTACCTCCAGGTAGGTAGACTCCCCAGTCTACCTCCAGGTAGTTAGACTCCCCAGTCTGCCTCCAGGTAGGTAGACTCCCCAGTCTGCCTCAAGATAGGTAAACTCCCCAGCGTACCTCCAGGTAGGTAGACTCCCCAGTCTGCCTCAAGGTAGGTAGACTCCCCAGTCTACCTTCAGGTAGGTAAACTCCCCAGTCTGCCTCAAGGTAGGTAAACTCCCCAGTCTACCTCCAGGTAGGTAGACTCCCCAGTCTACCTCCAGGTAGGTAGACTCCCAGTCGACCTCCAGGTAGGTAGACTCCCCAGTCTACCTCCAGGTAGGTAGACTCCCCAGTCTACCTCCAGGCAGGTAGACTCCTCAGTCTACCTCCAGGTAGGTAGACTCCCCAGTCTACCTCCAGGTAGGTAGACTCCCCAGTCTATCTCCAGGTAGGTAGACTCCCAAGTCTACGTCCAGGTAGGAAGACTCCCCAGTCTACCTCCAGGTAGGTAGACTCCCCAGTCTACCTCCAGGTAGGTAGACTCCCCAGTCTACCTCCAGGTAGGTAGACTCCTCAGTCTACCTCCAGGTAGGTAGACTCCCCAGTCTACCTCCAGGTAGGTGGACTCCTCAGTCTACCTCCAGGTAGGCAGACTCCCCAGTCTACCTCCAGGTAGGTAGACTCCCCAGTCTACCTCCAGGTAGGTAGACTCCCCAGTCTACCTCCAGGTAGGTAGACTCCCGAGTCTACCTCCAGGTAGGTAGACTCCCCAGTCTACCTCCAGGTAGGTAGACTCACCAGTCTACCTCCAGGTAGGTAGACTCCCCAGTCTACCTCCAGGTAGGTGGACTCCTCAGTCTACCTCCAGGTAGGTAGACTCCCCAGTCTACCTCCAGGAAGGTAGACTCCCCAGTCTACCTCCAGGTAGGTACACTCCCCAGTCTACCTCCAGGTAGGTAGACTCCCCAGTCTACCTCCAGGTAGGTACACTCCCCAGTCTACCTCCAGGTAGGTAGACTCCCCAGCCTACCTCCAGGTAGGTAGACTCCGCAGTCTACCTCCAGGTAGGTAGACTCCGCAGTCTACCTCCAGGTAGGTAGACTCCCCAGTCTACCTCAAGGCAGGTAGACTCCCCAGTCTACCTCCAGGTAGGTAGACTCCCCAGTCTACCTCCAGGTAGGTAGACTCCCAGTCTACCTACAGGTAGGTAGACTCCCTAGTCTACCTCCAGGTAGGTAGACTCCCCAGTCTACCTCCAGGTAGCTAGACTCCCCAGTCTACCTCCAGGTAGGTAGACTCCCCAGTCTACCTCCAGGTAGGTAGACTCCCCAGTCTACCTCCAGGTAGGTAGACTCCCCAGTCTACCTCCAGGTAGGTAGACTCCCAGTCTACCTCCAGGTAGGTAGACTCGCCAGTCTACCTCCAGGTAGGTAGACTCCCCAGTCTACCTCCAGGTAGGTGGACTCCTCAGTCTACCTCCAGGTAGGTAGACTCCCCAGTCTACCTCCAGGTAGGTAGACTCCCCAGTCTACCTCCAGGTAGGTAGACTCCCAGTCTACCTCCAGGTAGGTAGACTCCCCAGTCTACCTCCAGGTAGGTACACTCCCCAGTCTACCTCCAGGAAGGTAGACTCCCCAGTCTGCCTCAAGGTAGGTAGACTCCCCAGTCTACCTCCAGGTAGGTAGACTCCCCAGTCTACCTCCAGGTAGGTAGACTCCCCAATCTACCTCCAGGTAGGTAGACTCCCCAGTCTGCCTCCAGGTAGGTAGACTCCCCAGTCTACCTCCAGGTAGGTAGACTCCCCAGTCTACCTCCAGGTAGGTAGACTCCCAGTCTACCTCCAGGTAGGTAAACTCCCCAGTCTACCTCCAGGTAGGTAGACTCCCCAGTCTACCTCCAGGTAGGTAGACTCCCAGTCGACCTCCAGGTAGGTAGACTCCCCAGTCTACCTCCAGGTAGGTAGACTGCCCAGTCTGCCTCCAGGTAGGTAGACTCCCCAGTCTACCTCCAGGTAGGTAGACTCCCCAGTCTACCTCCAGGTAGGTAGACTCCCCAGTCTACCTCCAGGTAGGTAGACTCCCCAGTCTACCTCCAGGTAGGTAGACTCCCCAGTCTAAATCCAGGTAGGTAGACTCCCCAGTCTACCTCCAGGTAGGTAGACTCCCCAGTCTACCTCCAGGTAGGTAGACTCCCAGTCTTCCTCCAGGTAGGTAGACTCTCCATTCTACCTCCAGGTAGGTAGACTCCCCAGTCTGCCTCCAGGTAGGTAGACTTCCCAGTCTACCTCCAGGTAGGTAGACTCCCCAGTCTACCTCCAGGTAGGTAGACTCCCCAGTCTACCTCCAGGTAGGTAGACTCCCAGTCTACCTCCAGGTAGGTAGACTCCCCAGTCTGCCTCCAGGTAGGTAGACTCCCCAGTCTACCTCCAGGTAGGTAGACTCCCCAGTCTACCTCCAGGTAGGTAGACTCCCCAGTCTACCTCCGGGTAGGTAGACTCCCCAGTCTACCTCCAGGTAGGTAGACTCCCCAGTCTACCTCCAGGTAGGTAGACTCCCCAGTCTACCTCCAGGTAGGTAGACTCCCCAGTCTACCTCCAGGTAGGTAGACTCCCCAGTCTACCTCCAGGTAGGTAGACTCCACAGTCTACCTCCAGGTAGGTAGACTCCACAGTCTACCTCCAGGTAGGTAGACTCCCCAGTCTACCACCAGGTAGGTAGACTCACCAGTCTACCTCCAGGTAGGTAGACTCACCAGTCTACCTCCAGGTAGGTAGACTCCCCAGTCTACCTCCAGGTAGGTAGACTCCCCAGTCTACCTCCAGGTAGGTAGACTCCCCAGTCTACCTCCAGGTAGGTAGACTCCCCAGTCTACCACCAGGTAGGTAGACTCACCAGTCTACCTCCAGGTAGGTAGACTCACCAGTCTACCTCCAGGTAGGTAGACTCCCCAGTCTACCTCCAGGTAGGTAGACTCCCCAGTCTACCACCAGGTAGGTAGACTCACCAGTCTACCTCCAGGTAGGTAGACTCACCAGTCTACCTCCATGTAGGTAGACTCCCCAGTCTACCTCCAGGTAGGTAGACTCCCCAGTCTACCACCAGATAGGTAGACTCACCAGTCTACCTCCAGGTAGGTAGACTCACCAGTCTATTTCCAGGAAGGTAGACTCCCCAGTCTACCTCCAGGTAGGTAGACTCCCAGTCTACCTCCAGGTAGGTAGACTCCCCAGTCTACCTCCAGGTAGGTAGACTCCCCAGTCTGCCTCCAGGTAGGTAGACTCCCCAGTCTACCTCCAGGTAGGTAGACTCCCCAGTCTGCCTCCAGGTAGGTAGACTCCCCAGTCTACCTCCAGGTAGGTAGACTCCCCAGTCTGCCTCCAGGTAGGTAGAGTCCCCAGTCTACCTCCAGGTAGGTAGACTCCCCAGTCTACCTCCAGGTAGGTAGAGTCCCCAGTCTACCTCCAGGTAGGTAGACTCCCCAGTCTACCTCCAGGTAGGTAGACTCCCCAGTCTACCTCCAGGTAGGTAGACTCCCCAGTCTTCCTCCAGGTAGGTAGACTCCCCAGTCTACCTCCAGGTAGGTAGACTCCCCAGTCTACCTCCAGGTAGGTAGACTCCCCAGTCTACCTCCGGGTAGGTAGACTCCCCAGTCTACCTCCAGGTAGGTAGACTCCCCAGTCTACCTCCAGGTAGGTAGACTCCCCAGTCTACCTCCAGGTAGGTAGACTCCCCAGTCTACCTCCAGGTAGGTAGACTCCCCAGTGTACCTCCAGGTAGGTAGACTCCACAGTCTACCTCCAGGTAGGTAGACTCCACAGTCTACCTCCAGGTAGGTAGACTCCCCAGTCTACCACCAGGTAGGTAGACTCACCAGTCTACCTCCAGGTAGGTAGACTCACCAGTCTACCTCCAGGTAGGTAGTCTCCCCAGTCTACCTCCAGGTAGGTAGACTCCCCAGTCTACCTCCAGGTAGGTAGACTCACCAGTCTACCTCCAGGTAGGTAGACTCCCCAGTCTACCACCAGGTAGGTAGACTCACCAGTCTACCTCCAGGTAGGTAGACTCACCAGTCTACCTCCAGGTAGGTAGACTCCCCAGTCTACCTCCAGGTAGGTAGACTCCCCAGTCTACCACCAGGTAGGTAGACTCACCAGTCTACCTCCAGGTAGGTAGACTCACCAGTCTACCTCCAGGTAGGTAAACTCCCCAGTCTACCTCCAGGTAGGTAGACTCCCCAGTCTACCACCAGATAGGTAGACTCACCAGTCTACCTCCAGGTAGGTAGACTCACCAGTCTACCTCCAGGAAGGTAGACTCCCCAGTCTACCTCCAGGTAGGTAGACTCCCCAGTCTACCACCAGGTAGGTAGACTCACCAGTCTACCTCCAGGTAGGTAGACTCACCAGTCTTCCTCCAGGTAGGTAGACTCCCCAGTCTACCTCCAGGGAGGTAGACTCCCCAGTCTACCTCCAGGTAGGTAGACTATTCTACATAACAGCTACACAGTTTTTTCCTTATCATATTCCATCACAGGATCTCACACAATGAATTAACTCTGTCAGTCTTCTCGGAATGATTTCCAAAGCATTTATATATATATATATATATATATATATATATATATATATATATATATATATATACTTATATATATATATATATATTCAAACATTTACCAAACTGCTGCAGGTCAGGGTTAGACCCCACGATACACTGTCCCGCCTCAAGAGACAACACAACATACGTGTCACCTTATCCATTCCGCCATAGGGAGGTACCACCTCTGGAACTGTCCTGGGGACCCTCATCCTCAGAGAAAAGAATAAACTTGCTTCATGGAAAAGTCAAGGTTCTCCCTGAAGCTGTTTGGATATTGCTTTCTCCTACCACCCTTTATATTCTGTGTAGACTTTATATAAAGACAAAATACATCGACAAAAATGCAATAGGGAGTAGAACAACATAGACAGCATCTCAGAGCTACATCTCGAATACTTTGTCCAGCTCCCCGGCGGTGGGCCACGTGCCCAGAATGCTGCAGGCATTTTCCCTCTGGATCACAACACTGAGTCTCTGAAAGAGGAAGCTGGCCGCTCTGTGGTTCTTAGTTTACATGATGAGTTTTACACTCAGCTCTATGAGGAACTTTAGAGCACACTTGCCCCATGCTCCAAGGGTCTCCGACTCTATTGGGATGAAGTTACAGCAAGGGCGGAAGGCCATCATATTTGCGGGTCTTCTGGGTCTCCCTGTGGCTGGCAGCTCTACCCCCTTCAGCTACGAAGTATGGCAAATAGGTGTCTGCCAATGTGGCGGCACAGGTATAGTCCCAGGCAATCTGCTTGCCATCCTTCCAGGGTAGCATAGTGGCTCCATCAGGATGCTTTTGACTTCCGTCAGACCTCTGTACTTGGAGTTCTCATTGAGCTGGGCAACAGGCTGTGGCGAGGCTTTTCTTTATGATGTCGTTGACCTCCTCATGTCTAGCATACCTCCTTTCTGATGTGTGACACACGAGACCATGAAGTCTGAATTGATTAGTCATCGCCCTGCCGCAAATACACCTATGTTTGGTGAGTATGGGAGCGGCTAGGCGAAGAGGAACGCCAATCCGAATGATCTGTGGGTCGAATCGAGTGCCCAGGGAGGAATGTGTTGCCTTCACCGCTAGGAGACAAGCTTTGTCCTGAAGCATTGGTGAGCATTGTGTTGGCGATTTTTTCCACGATCAGTTTGTCCCAGTGAGACTGTTTGTGCTCTTTGGCAGGAGCTGCTTCAATGAACCTGGGGTCTTGAGCTCCTACCGCGTCTCTCAAGCGTTCAGGGAGAATTTCCTTGACTTATCCACTGGAAGCCAATCACAATGACAGAAATGCAGGTAAAACTACCTGCTTCGCCTTGCGCACCCCTATACCTCCCAGTCGCACTGGGAGAGATGCCTGATTCCATTGTTGATCTTCCAGTGACACATTCAGTGCCTTCTTAAAGACTGATCTCAGGAGTGAGTCATATTCGTTGAGTGTTGGGTTGTCAAAAGAGGGTGCGCACCTCGGGAAGTAGGTGAGTCTTGGCAGAGTAAGACACCTTGTGAGGAGATACAAGGCATCATGGGCATCAGGATTGCTTGTTCTCTCCTCCATTCTCTTCAGGTCATTCAGTCTGTCCTTGAGGACCGTGTCGATGGCCTGGTGAAAAAGCGGTACTCCCAAGGGGTGCTGTTGGACTTTTGGGAGGATTGTTTGCACAGCTCTGATTATTTCCTAGTTCGCTGTGATGATTTCACACTCGGAGGGATTGAGGATGAGTCTCAAGACTTCTTCCTGTATCTTCACCAGCTGTAGGTCCTCTAGCAGGGACTCTTATATATATATATATATATATATATATATATATATATATATATATATATATATATATATATATATATTTTTTTTTTTTTATTATCACACCGGCCGATTCCCACCAAGGCAGGGTGGCCCGAAAAAGAAAAACTTTCACCATCATTCATTCCATCACTGTCTTGCCAGAAGGGTGCTTTACACTACAGTTTTTAAACTGCAACATTAACACCCCTCCTTCAGAGTGCAGGCACTGTACTTCCCATCTCCAGGACTCAAGTCCGGCCTGCCGGTTTCCCTGAATCCCTTCATAAATGTTACTTTGCTCACACTCCAACAGCACGTCAAGTATTAAAAACCATTTGTCTCCATTCACTCCTATCAAACACGCTCACGCATGCCTGCTGGAAGTCCAAGCCCCTCGCACACAAAACCTCCTTTACCCCCTCCCTCCAACCCTTCCTAGGCCGACCCCTACCCCGCCTTCCTTCCACTACAGACTGATACACTCTTGAAGTCATTCTGTTTCGCTCCATTCTCTCTACATGTCCGAACCACCTCAACAACCCTTCCTCAGCCCTCTGGACAACAGTTTTGGTAATCCCGCACCTCCTCCTAACTTCCAAACTACGAATTCTCTGCATTATATTCACACCACACATTGCCCTCAGACATGACATCTCCACTGCCTCCAGCCTTCTCCTCGCTGCAACATTCATCACCCACGCTTCACACCCATATAAGAGCGTTGGTAAAACTATACTCTCATACATTCCCCTCTTTGCCTCCAAGGACAAAGTTCTTTGTCTCCACAGACTCCTAAGTGCACCACTCACTCTTTTCCCCTCATCAATTCTATGATTCACCTCATCTTTCATAGACCCATCCGCTGACACGTCCACTCCCAAATATCTGAATACGTTCACCTCCTCCATACTCTCTCCCTCCAATCTGATATTCAATCTTTCATCACCTAATCTTTTTGTTATCCTCATAACCTTACTCTTTCCTGTATTCACCTTTAATTTTCTTCTTTTGCACACCCTACCAAATTCATCCACCAATCTCTGCAACTTCTCTTCAGAATCTCCCAAGAGCACAGTGTCATCAGCAAAGAGCAGCTGTGACAACTCCCACTTTGTGTGTGATTCTTTATCTTTTAACTCCACGCCTCTTGCCAAGACCCTCGCATTTACTTCTCTTACAACCCCATCTATAAATATATTAAACAACCACGGTGACATCACACATCCTTGTCTAAGGCCTACTTTTACTGGGAAAAAATTTCCCTCTTTCCTACATACTCTAACTTGAGCCTCACTATCCTCGTAAAAACTCTTCACTGCTTTCAGTAACCTACCTCCTACACCATACACTTGCAACATCTGCCACATTGCCCCCCTATCCACCCTGTCATACGCCTTTTCCAAATCCATAAATGCCACAAAGACCTCTTTAGCCTTATCTAAATACTGTTCACTTATATGTTTCACTGTAAACACCTGGTCCACACACCCCCTACCTTTCCTAAAGCCTCCTTGTTCATCTGCTATCCTATTCTCCGTCTTACTCTTAATTCTTTCAATTATAACTCTACCATACACTTTACCAGGTACACTCAACAGACTTATCCCCCTATAATTTTTGCACTCTCTTTTATCCCCTTTGCCTTTATACAAAGGAACTATGCATGCTCTCTGCCAATCCCTAGGTACCTTACCCTCTTCCATACATTTATTAAATAATTGCACCAACCACTCCAAAACTATATCCCCACCTGCTTTTAACATTTCTATCTTTATCCCATCAATCCCGGCTGCCTTACCCCCTTTCATTTTACCTACTGCCTCACGAACTTCCCCCACACTCACAACTGGCTCTTCCTCACTCCTACAAGATGTTATTCCTCCTTGCCCTATACACGAAATCACAGCTTCCCTATCTTCATCAACATTTAACAATTCCTCAAAATATTCCTTCCATCTTCCCAATACCTCTAACTCTCCATTTAATAACTCTCCTCTCCTATTTTTAACTGACAAATCCATTTGTTCTCTAGGCTTTCTTAACTTGTTAATCTCACTCCAAAACTTTTTCTTATTTTCAACAAAATTTGTTGATAACATCTCACCCACTCTCTCATTTGCTCTCTTTTTACATTGCTTCACCACTCTCTTAACTTCTCTCTTTTTCTCCATATACTCTTCCCTCCTTGCATCACTTCTACTTTGTAAAAACTTCTCATATGCTAACTTTTTCTCCCTTACTACTCTCTTTACATCATCATTCCACCAATCGCTCCTCTTCCCTCCTGCACCCACTTTCCTGTAACCACAAACTTCTGCTGAACACTCTAACACTACATTTTTAAACCTACCCCATACCTCTTCGACCCCATTGCCTATGCTCTCATTAGCCCATCTATCCTCCAATAGCTGTTTATATCTTACCCTAACTGCCTCCTCTTTTAGTTTATAAACCTTTACCTCTCTCTTCCCTGATGCTTCTATTCTCCTTGTATCCCATCTACCTTTTACTCTCAGTGTAGCTACAACTAGAAAGTGATCTGATATATCTGTGGCCCCTCTATAAACATGTACATCCTGAAGTCTACTCAACAGTCTTTTATCTACCAATACATAATCCAACAAACTACTGTCATTTCGCCCTACATCATATCGTGTATACTTATTTATCCTGTATTTATCGTGTATACTTATTTATATATATATATATATATATATATATATATATATATATATATATATATATATATATATATATATATATATATATATATATATATATATATATATATATATATATATATAACCCTATACTGCACGAATATGACAGTATCCTGAGGCAGATTTTTACGAAAGTACTTAACCTTACTTTAGAAGACGGGCAGTGGAACTAAGCTACACTTCCAGTCAGACTAGGAGGCATTGGTGTCCGCAAGTCATAAAAGATTGCGCTACCTGCTTTTCTGTCCTCATGTGTTGCATCCAGAGGGCTTGTAGCAGCGATTCTCCCTGAACATCTTAGGGACAAGACTGGAGTCCATGACCAGAAGTTCGTTGACGGAGCCATGATCTGGGATAATCTAACGGGCTCTGAAACCAGACCTGCTTTCCCCAACAACTACAAACAGTTGCACCGGGATGGCCCGATAGTGGAGAAAATATCCTTAACAATGCTTCAGAGTGTGTCAGGGAAGGATAGAGCCCGCCTTCTGGCAGTGAGAGCTCATCATGCAGGGGACTTTTTCTTGGCTGTTCCGAACTCCAGCCTTGGCACACGGCTCGACCCACAGACCATCCACATTAGTGTTGCCCTTCGACTTGCCGCCCCTATTCTCGCCGAACACAGGTATATTTGTGGTAGTGAAGCAGCAGACCGATTCGGGTACCATGGTCTTGTGTGCCGTAAATCCGAGGGAAAGATTGCAAGACATGAGGAAGTTAATAACATTATCAAGAGGAGCCTCACAACAGCCGGATGCCCAGCAGTAAGGGGCCCACACCAACTATGCAAATCTGATGGCAGCCAGAAGCGTCGATTCAAGCCTAGACAGACGATAAGCAGGTGGTGTGGGACTACACATGTGTTGATACATATCTCCAGTACACCAGGGAGGAAGGAGGGACAGGCACCAGCTTCAGGGAGTCCCAGAAGTCTAGAAAATATGGAGAAGTTGCCTATCATTATATGTTTGTTCCCATAGGCTCAGAGACCCTTGGCTCATGGGGAAAGAGTGCATCTAAGTTCCTTAAGGAGCTAGGCAAAAGACTCATCAGGGTAACTAGAGATCCCAGGGCAGCTAGTTTTCTGTTCCAGCGACTCAGCGCTGCTGTTCAGAGAGGTAATACCTGCTGTGGAAAATTGCATTTAACTGAATGTATCATTATGTACATAACAGTAAATGAACACAGATAATTATTATTTATCAGTTAGACAAGTAGGAATTTGGGGCACCTAGGTCGCAAAAAATGTCCCCTTTCGACACCTACCACTGTCATATCCACAAGTTGCTCTGGACCTATTAATTATAAATGATTTGTATCACCAGGAATGCTGGTAAATATATAAATTTGTGGACTGTATATTAAAATTAAAAAAGGGATTAAATATACACACATTTATATAACAGAAGGAAAATATCTTAATATCACTCACCAATTTGACTGGAGATTAATGTGTCATGTACAGGACCCCCCCTTTTGCCTACATTTATGAAAATTTTACTGGCCAGAAATTAAACATAAATTAGACAGCTTATCTGAGGTTCCTGGAGTTGTCCTGTCCTGTCGCCTGATACTCAAGTTATGCAGGAATGCACATCCAACAATTTTGCCTCCTATTTGAGAGGTGTCAGCCCAATTTTGACCTCTAGAGCACGAAAATTCCTTCCCATTACACTAACGTTGTATCCAATTAAAAAACCAAAATGGCGACTCCCCTGCGCAGACGCAGGCTCAGTTTTCGATAACATACTTCTTTTAAAAATACAATATAGGGCATCTATTTATCTATAAATTACCATATTTTCGGAAAATATACAGTATTTTCCACACTGCAGCCAGGCAGAGGTCATTGCAAAACGACTCAGGAAGGACAAACAATTGGAGCAGTGGTCACAGTAATTTCAACAGGAGTAATATATGCCTTTTGTACAGGCCAATTAGCTTTATTTACCAACCAGCTCGGTCCTTTAAACCATGATACAGCATTTACAAATTTAGCATAAGATAAACCTCGAGACAAGAAATCAGCTGGATTCTCCTCACCAGGTATATGATTAAATGTTAACATATGCTGACCCGAACTATTATACTTCTCTTGCATCTGATTAATTTCAGCGACTCTGTTTTGTACGTACACAATTTTACTGTTTCCATTATGAATCCATTGTAAGGATACTTCATTCTCAGACCAAATTACAGTGTCGCTAATATTTATCTCATGCAACTCATTTCTTATATAATTAGCTAATTTGACACCTACATAAATGGCTGTTAATTCCAACTGAGGTAAGGTATATGATTTAATTGGAGACACTTTAGCCTTAGACATAACAAGAGAAATAACACTATTACATTGAAAGCAAGCAACTGCTCCATATGCCAATTTTGAAGCATCACAAAAAATGTGGAGTACATTTTTCCCATTTGGATTGGCCACCTGGCGTGGGAACTCCAACATTGGAATTTTTTCATAATCACCAATTAATTCATCCCACCTGTTAATGAATTCCTCAGGTAGAATTTCATCCCAAGCACATTTAAGTTTCCATGCTTCCTGTATTAATAATTTCCCTCTTATAGTAAGGGGTGACACTAAACCTAGTGGATCAAAACATTTTAAAACTTCAGCAAGCAAAACTCTCTTAGTTAATTTATTGGGCATACTGTAATTATTAGGTTTTAACATTAACAAATCTCTCTCAGTATTCCAAGTTAAACCCAATACATTACTACATTTTGGCACTTCGTCTCCAGGGAAATCTTTACTTATTTTGTTCTTCAATTTGGATGAATTACTATTCCATTCCCTCAGAGGCATATTTGCACTTTGCATTATTTTATTAGCCTCTTCATAAGTCATTAACAGTTCCTCTTCAGTTGACGTCACACCCAGGAAATTGTCCACATAAAATTGTTTGCTCATTACTTTACTCAAAGGACTTCCCGTACATTTAAGGTGTGCATTTATCGTCACTTGAAGTAGGAACGGACTGGATGTAACACCAAATAATACGCTCCTAAAGCGAAAGGTTTTCAGAGGGCTAAGTGGGTCACTAGGATTCTCAGGCCATAAGAAGCAGGTACAATCCCGGTCAGCCTCTTGTAAACCCACTCTTAGGAAAGCTTTACTTATGTCAGCCGTAAAGGCATAATTCTTTACTCTGAAATTTAATAAGATATCTCCTAATTTTTCCGTCAACGAAGGACCTGTCATCAAACAGTCATTTAAACTAGGTACATTTTTGTTACTCCTGGCACTACAATTAAACACAATCCTCAGAGGAGTGGTCTTAGAATCCTTCTTCACTCCGTGATGTGGCAAATAGTGACCATAAATTTTGGCTTGCTCAGGAGGTACCTCTTCTATAAATTTATTAATTAACTGCTCAGCAATTATATCATTATAGGCAGTTAACAATTCTGGTGTCTTACTCAGTTCGCGGAGCTGAGCCTTTAACTGCCCATATGCCATTCTGTAATTAGTGGGCAATTCTGAATGGTTCAGTCTCCACGGAAGTCGTACCCAGTATTGTCCAGATTCAAATTTTACATCTCTCATTTATTGATCCTGAGTAAAAGAATCATCTGGACTTTCTTCATTTACATTTATTCCAATGCTGTCTAATTCCCACAATTTATGCACTGGCTCAACACCATCCTCTATGGAAGAATTATACTGGGGTACGATTTCATGAGTAAGACACACAGTTATGGTATTTGTAGTTTCCTCTAGTCATGAATTATTATTACGAGGAATCCTACCATACATTACATGGCCTCCAGCAGTCTTCAAAAGGGTGACACCACATTCCTTTACCATACCCTTTACAAAGGAGGCATAATAGTCACTACCTATCAAAATATTTATTGGGCCTACAGAATCATCACTTACACCAGAAGGTGCTAAATTTACATTATATGAAAGTCTTTCTGTAGCTTTACTAAGCCCTACTGTAGATATTTTCTCTGGAAGTCTATCTACAATTACTGCATTAACACGTTTTTTCTCATTGCCCAACCTGACAGTTACATAAACAGTGTCATGCAATTGAGCTCTTTTATCTGAGAGAAAACCAGATAATTTTAAAGTTGTGGGATCTCCCATCTGTACTTTCATACCATCAAGACATTAACGTTTTATGAAAGTACGTTGGGATCCATGGTCCAATAATGCAGTTACATTTTTTGATTTATGCCTTTTATCATAAATTTTTACCTGTAACACAGGTAAGGCTACTTCAGCAAAACCATCATTATTAACATTAGCAGCAATTTTTACATTAGCTACTGTTGTGTCAGGATTGTCAACATTATCATTATTATCAACATTATCATATAGACCCTTACACATGACTATATGGTGTCTTCCTTTCTGACATTGATAACAGTTGTTTAATTTAGCATGACAATCCTTTACATTGTGATTACCTAGGCATCTGATACATCTGTCAAGTTCCTCCAATCTTTCAATTTTATCATTCCATAAATTGTATGCATTGCAATTCTTAGAAAGAAGAGACAATCTCTCCTTTCTTTGACTGGTTTCTTATTAACTGGGCTACTCTTAGGAGGGTACTTATTCTTCTTACCTTGTGGAGAATCATTATTTCTGATTCCTGCTCCTTGATATGCCCCTATGTAACTCCTTTTAGGAAATGAATTTTGATTATTAACATTAGGATAATTTTTTCCTTTGTGAAACTTGACAGATACCTCAGAGTTATCATGTGTTGCATCTTTAAAATGAGTTAGTTGGCTGGTCTGCAACTGAACAATTAATTCTTGTAGACCTAGTCTTATTTCCTCCAGACCAAAATAACCCTTGTGATATTTATTCGAGATCCATTCAAGTGTTTTACAGATTAATTTATTCTGTACCATGGCACTCAATAACCAGTCTGATTCCTTCAGATTATATTTATTACTTAAAGTTTTGAGAGTGCTCTCCAGTTTAACTCTAAACTGCTGTAAACCTTTGTAAGTGTCATCTGGAGATTTTAAATTAGCAATGCTATTCACTAGATCCAACCTACTTTGTTCTATATTACCATAAGTGACCTTCAGCAAGTCAACTGCTTCCTTGTAAGAGTCATCTACATTGGGAAAGGCTTGTATCAGTATGTGAGCATCTCCTCTTACCTGTCCTTTGAGGTAAAATAATTTAGTTACACAGGCTAGGTCACTCCTGTCATGCACAGCTGCTTTAAAAATTTACCAAAATTCCTCCCAATTTTCTCCAAGATTAAACACAGGCAAACACAATTCTGGGAGTTTTGGCAAAGACATATTATTTGTTGGAGCAGACTGACCAACTGTCTGGTTTACACATTTTAATTTATTCAAGGCCTGACTTTTACAAGAAAGAATCTTTTCCTCTAATTCATAATACTGATTAATCATGAGATCTACTTCAGTCTCATCTACACAGTTTACTAATAAATCTCCTTCATATTTGTTGTAATATAATTTGTATGAATCATATCTATTTCCTAAAGCATCTAAATACAATTTTAAATCATCTGTATTCACAGTTTCTTGATTCATTAATTCCAAACATTTATTATATGCCTTGGTTACATGATCTTTTCTAGCCTGCAGTGATGCTTTCTTTACTCTATATTCCATATGTTTGTCTTCTATATTAATTTCCTCATTTACAACCATGATGCAATGTATTAAATTCAACTTTATTAATAACACTGATTACAACTTACAACACTGATACAACTTACCTTTGAATAAATCCTAGCTACTTGAGCTTAGCAATTACATGTATAATATAAATTTTAAATGTGCATTAATACAAACTTGGCTCATCAACATTAATATTATACAAATTAATAAATCCTTGCCAGAATTTGGCATAGAAAAATTAATATACACATTAATAATTAGCTACACATGGCTTATCAATTACACATACACTGATATAAATCTTGGCCAAAATTGGCTTATCAAATTAATATTATACAAATATAAATCCTTGCCAGAATTTGGCATAGCAAAATTAATATTATACACAATATAATCTTTATCCACACTTGTCTTATCAATTACACATACACTGATATAAATCTTGGCCAGAATTGTCTTATCAAATTAGTATTATACAAATTAATATAAACTTAACCAGACTTGAGCTTAGCTTATCAAAATTAATATTGTAATTATTATAATCCACTACACATTAAGTAAATTTGTGAACTTAACATCCACCTCCTTCTGTCATTTCACATATAATTATTAAGTAATTACTAATTAATGACTTCACTAATTACCTCCGGTTCAAGAAGGACCAACGGGAAAATTAAATGTGGAAAATTGCATTTAACTGAATGTATCATTATGTACATAACAGTAAATGAACACAGATAATTATTATTTATCAGTTAGACAAGTAGGAATTTGGGGCACCTAGGTCGCAAAAAATGTCCCCCTTCGACACCTGCCACTGTCATATCCACAAGTTGCTCTGGACCTATTAATTATAAATGATTTGTATCACCAGGAATGCTGGTAAATATAAAATTTGTGGACTGTATATTAAAATTAAAAAAGGGATTAAATATACACACATTTATATAACAGAAGGAAAATATCTTAATATCACTCACCAATTTGACTGGAGATTAATGTGTCATGTACAGGACCCCCCCTTTTGCCTACATTTATGAAAATTTTACTGGCCAGAAATTAAACATAAATTAGACAGCTTATCTGAGGTTCCTGGAGTTGTCCTGTCCTGTCGCCTGATATCTCAAGTTATGCAGGAATGCACATCCAACAATTTCGCCTCCTATTTGAGAGGTGTCAGCCCAATTCTAACCTCTAGAGCACGAAAATTCCTTCCCATTACACTAACGTTGTATCCAATTCAAAAACCAAAATGGCGACTCCCCTGCGCAACGCAGGCTCAGTTTTCGATAACATACTTCTTTTAAAAATACAATATAGGGCATCTATTTATCTATAAATTACCGTATTTCCGGAAAGTATACAGTATTTTCCACACCTGCTGTATTTTGGGCACGCGCCCCAGTTCTGAAGAGCTGGATGAGATTTTCGCATCATAATCAGTGACAAACACGTAACAATATGTACTAGACATGTATCTCTCACATCTCATGTACTGTATATGCCATCTTTATATCAACAATGTATCTGTTAAACCTTTTGTACCATATTATGTAATAAAATATACCTATTGGTAAAAAAAAGAATGACACGATGAGGTGGTAGTGGAAGTGGAATATTTAAACGTTTTCAGGAAGAAATCCAAATATTCTTCCTTGAAGCCTTTTTATCTATCTATCTATCTATCTGTCTATCTATCTATCTATCTATCTATCTATCTATATATATATATATATATATATATATATATATATATATATATGCAATAAGATCACAGTAAACAGGTGATTTCAGAATATGCAAAACAACCACTCTGAAAGAATAGAGAAATTCCAAGCGCTTTCGTGACTACTCACATTATCAAGGAACTATGAAAGTAAAGCATCCAAGGAAGCTATATGAGGGGTCTGGCCAGCACCTCACTATCAGATCCCACAACAGTTAAACACCTGACGCGCGCTGGCCCAACTGGACAGGTCCTTCGCACAACCCACCAACAAACTATTCTACCCAAGAAAATTTAAAAATTATTATTTGTCCAGTGTATTATTAAATTCTTCCCAAATTATATTAATTATAAATGGATCTAATTTATATAAACCGAAGGAAATATTCATATTATTGTCAAAACTGCTTTTTATGAAACAAGATTCAATTATATTCCTGTCGACCATGGACTTGCTTGATACTACTTTCTCAACTTTTTGAAAATCAATTGGATGGTTAAAATCTCTTACATGAATAAATAGAGCATTGGAATCTTGTCCAGTTCTAATACTATATTTATGTTGTTTTAATCTTAGTTCGAGATTTTTACCAGTTTGACCGTAATAAACTTTATCGCAAATTTTACAAGGAATCTTATAGACACATCCATCAGCATTTTGGGGGGAATTCTTTATCAAAAGTTTTTTTACTGTATCAAGATTTTTGAATACAACTTTAATATTAAAAGTCTTAAGAAGAGAAGGCATATCAACCAAGTTTTCATGGTAAGGGAGAACCAACATATTTTTAGTTGAATAAGGCTGGTTGTCCCTTTTTGGATTGTAAAAAGTATTTCTAGCAACTTTAAAAGATTTATCAATTACATTTCTTGGGTATTTTAAATCATTACCTATTTCATAAATTTTGGATATTTCCTCATCTATGAACTCAGGACTACAAATTCGTAAAGCTCTCAAAAACATTGATGAGAAAACAGCCAGTTTGACTCTATCTTGATGCGAGGAATAATAGTGGACATAGGAACAGTTATTTGTAGGTTTTCTGTAAATTTTAAATTTGAATTCATTATTACCCTTAATAATTAAAACATCTAGAAAAGGCAATGAGTTATTTTCTTCAAACTCAACAGTAAAGTTAATAGAATGGGCTAAGCTATTTAATTTTCCAAGGAAATGGTGTATATCTACATTTTTGGGCATAAGACACAAAATATCATCAACATATCTGAACCATTTAGCTCTATTAGGGAGGATTGTGTTAAGCAACCTTGTTTCAAAAAATTCCATGTATAGGTTACTAAGAACAGGTGAAAGAGGATTTCCCATTGCCATACCAAACTTCTGAGTGTAAAACTTATCATTAAATACAAATTTTGCATCAACAATGCAAAGTTTAATAAGTTTAATGATAGTAGGAACTGGCAATGGTAAATCATAGTTAACGAGTTCTTCAGATAAGAAACTTAATAAATCATCAACAGGAACTTTCGTAAACAAGGAAGTAACATCAAAACTAACCATGTTAAAATCATTTAAGTCAGTCAAGGAGCTTAATTTATCAACCAAGTCTATGTTGTTTTTAACATTAAAGTTAGAAATTTTGCCAACAATAGGGCTCAAAATATCAACAAGCCATTTGGATAATTTATATGAAACTGACCCTATGGAGCTAATAATTGGTCTGACTGGATTCCCTGGTTTGTGTGTTTTTATTAGTCCATACATGTAAGGCAAAGATGGATTAGTGGAAGTAAATTGTTTGACTAATTCATCTTTGCCTTTCAGTAGAAGTTTTATTGTTTTATTTAAATTGCTGTTAACGGTTTCTAGGGGATTTTTCCTAAGTTTAGTATAGGTTTCAGTATCATCTAAGAGATTATTCATTTTTTCTTGGTAATCATTTTCTTTCATAATTACTATTGCATTTATTTTGTCTGCTTTAGTAAGGCGCAAATTTTTATTGTTATTAAGTGTATCATAAGACTTAAAGAATCTTTGAGGGCAATTGGGAATGTTTGGTTTTAACATAGAGTTATATACCATTCCTTTACTAATATTAATTTCATCAGAGGATAAATCAGAAAATTTTTCAAGGTTACAAAAGACTTTTGCAATTTCAACATTATTAAGTTTTTTTGAAGTTGCAAAACTTAGGCCAAAACCTAGAGCAGCAGTTGTATGTTTGTCTAAAATTTCATCTGATAAGTTAATTACAAAATTGTTATTAGCATGCTTTGTCCAATCACTATTTTCAATTAAAATGTCTAATTTTCTTTGTAGTTTGCTCTTGAGTTCATTACAAATGTTAGATCATTGCTATAATAAACTCAGAAGAGTTTGTAATGAACTCAAGAGCAAACTACAAAGAAAATTAGACATTTTAATTGAAAATAGTGATTGGACAAAGCATGCTAATAACAATTTTGTAATTAACTTATCAGATGAAATTTTAGACAAACATACAACTGCTGCTCTAGGTTTTGGCCTAAGTTTTGCAACTTCAAAAAAAACTTAATAATGTTGAAATTGCAAAAGTCTTTTGTAACCTTGAAAAATTTTCTGATTTATCCTCTGATGAAATTAATATTAGTAAAGGAATGGTATATAGCTCTATGTTAAAACCAAACATTCCCAATTGCCCTCAAAGATTCTTTAAGTCTTATGATACACTTAATAACAATAAAAATTTGCGCCTTACTAAAGCAGACAAAATAAATGCAATAGTAATTATGAAAGAAAATGATTACCAAGAAAAAATGAATAATCTCTTAGATGATACTGAAACCTATACTAAACTTAGGAAAAATCCCCTAGAAACCGTTAACAGCAAATTAAATAAAACAATAAAACTTCTACTGAAAGGCAAAGATGAATTAGTCAAACAATTTACTTCCACTAATCCATCTTTGCCTTACATGTATGGACTAATAAAAACACACAAACCAGGGAATCCAGTCAGACCAATTATTAGCTCCATAGGGTCAGTTTCATATAAATTATCCAAATGGCTTGTTGATATTTTGAGCCCTATTGTTGGCAAAATTTCTAACTTTAATGTTAAAAACAACATAGACTTGGTTGATAAATTAAGCTCCTTGACTGACTTAAATGATTTTAACATGGTTAGTTTTGATGTTACTTCCTTGTTTACGAAAGTTCCTGTTGATGATTTATTAAGTTTCTTATCTGAAGAACTCGTTAACTATGATTTACCATTGCCAGTTTCTACTATCATTAAACTTATTAAACTTTGCATTGTTGATGCAAAATTTGTATTTAATGATAAGTTTTACACTCAGAAGTTTGGTATGGCAATGGGAAATCCTCTTTCACCTGTTCTTAGTAACCTATACATGGAATTTTTTGAAACAAGGTTGCTTAACACAATCCTCCCTAATAGAGCTAAATGGTTCAGATATGTTGATGATATTTTGTGTCTTATGCCCAAAAATGTAGATATACACCATTTCCTTGGAAAATTAAATAGCTTAGCCCATTCTATTAACTTTACTGTTGAGTTTGAAGAAAATAACTCATTGCCTTTTCTAGATGTTTTAATTATTAAGGGTAATAATGAATTCAAATTTAAAATTTACAGAAAACCTACAAATAACTGTTCCTATGTCCACTATTATTCCTCGCATCAAGATAGAGTCAAACTGGCTGTTTTCTCATCAATGTTTTTGAGAGCTTTACGAATTTGTAGTCCTGAGTTCATAGATGAGGAAATATCCAAAATTTATGAAATAGGTAATGATTTAAAATACCCAAGAAATGTAATTGATAAATCTTTTAAAGTTGCTAGAAATACTTTTTACAATCCAAAAAGGGACAACCAGCCTTATTCAACTAAAAATATGTTGGTTCTCCCTTACCATGAAAACTTGGTTGATATGCCTTCTCTTCTTAAGACTTTTAATATTAAAGTTGTATTCAAAAATCTTGATACAGTAAAAAAACTTTTGATAAAGAATTCCCCCCAAAATGCTGATGGATGTGTCTATAAGATTCCTTGTAAAATTTGCGATAAAGTTTATTACGGTCAAACTGGTAAAAATCTCGAACTAAGATTAAAACAACATAAATATAGCATTAGAACTGGACAAGATTCCAATGCTCTATTTATTCATGTAAAAGATTTTAACCATCCAATTGATTTTCAAAAAGTTGAGAAAGTAGTATCAAGCAAGTCCATGGTCGACAGGAATATAATTGAATCTTGTTTCATAAAAAGCAGTTTTGACAATAATATGAATATTTCCTTCGGTTTATATAAATTAGATCCATTTATAATTAATAGAATTTGGGAAGAATTTAATAATACACTGGACAAATAATAATTTTTAAATTTTCTTTGGTAGAATAGTTTGTGGGTGAGTTGTGCGAAAGAGACTGAACAGTCCCTGGCTAACACCCAGCATTCTCAAATCCATAAATACAAAACACCAATATGAAAAACAGTACAGAATGGGTCACATAACCAGAGACCAAACAAAACGTTACTCGTCAATCCTAACCAGCCTGATAAGAAGGGCAAAAAAATTGTATTATGAGAACAGATTATCCAACTTACGAGGTGATATAAAAAAGACCTGGAAAACACTATCTGAAATTCTGGGAACAAAAAAGATATCACGAAATAGCGAAATAAAATTAGCAAAATCAGATGAACCCCAACTCCCACCAACAGAAACAGCAAACAGACTCAATGATTTCTTCTCCACTATAGGACAAAACCTTGCCCATAAAATCCCAAGCTCAGATACCCCACCAAATAACTACCTCACCGGCAACTACCCGAACACACTGTTCCTAGCTCCGACTAACCCATACGAAGTCTCCCTTATTATCAATGCACTAAAAAACAAGGCAGGAGATTTAAGTACCTTACCACCCTTTATATATAAAAAAGTGTCACAAGTGCTATCTCCAATCATTGCAACACTCTTTAACAAATCCATTGAATCCTCCACCTTCCCTACAGTACTCAAAATAGCAAGGGTCACCCCGATCCACAAAGGAGGAGACCAAACAGAGTTGAATAACTATAGGCCAATATCCAACTTACACCCTCTCTCAAAAATCTTTGAAAAACTAATTCACAAACGAATCTACTCCTACCTTATCTCCCAAAACATACTCAACCCCTGCCAATTTGGATTCAGGCCTAATAAAAATACTAATGATGCTATTATACACATGCTAGAACATATATACACTGCAATAGAAAAAAAAGAAGTCTGTCCAGTTGGGCCAGCGCGCGTCAGGTGTTTAACCGTTGTGGGATCTGATAGTGAGGTGCTGGCCAGACCCCTTATATAGCTTCCTTGGATGCTTTACTTTCATAGTTCCTTGATAATGTGAGTAGTCACGAAAGCGCTTGGAATTTCTCTATTCTTTCAGAGTGGTTGTTTTGCATATATATATATATATATATATATATATATATATATATATATATATATAAATGTTAAACCTATATATATATATATATATATATATATATATATATATATATATACTGATATATATATATATATATATATATATATATATATATATATATATATATAAATATATATATATATATATATATATATATATATATATATATATATATATATATATATATATATATATATATATATATATATATATATATATATATATATATATATGTATGTAGTATGGAGACCAGAAGTGAGTTAGAACATGTGATCATGGACAGTCCACTTTGTCCATTGTTGCAGGCATGATAAGCGTGGTAGCTGACATATGGTCGGAGAAGTGGCTTATATACTGTAGTCAGGTGATACAATGAATTCTTCCAACCTTTGAACGAAGACCTACTTACACTAGTGGATGGTTGCACTCTGACCGCCTCATCTCCTCATCTTACTACAGTATATAAGCAACTTCTCTGACCACATCCTGTATTTTCTTCAAGATTGATGGACTGTTGTACATCGATTCCAGGGTGAGGGACTGATGACCTCAAACCCCTCCTCTCTTTACACCGTTTTTCTTTGTATTGGACTGATGAAGCCACTGTGTGGCGAATCGTTTCCTCAATAAAGATTCCCATATGTTGCATAAGTGTCTTATTCTTCAAATTGTAGGTTTTCTGAATTAAGTATCACAAGTAACAAAAGTCCAAAAGTTATTTTACAGTTCTTTACATCACTAGTGAAGCCTTACGTACATCACTAGTGAAGCCTCACTTACATCACTAGTGAAGCCTCACTTACATCACTAGTGAAGCCTCACTTACATCACTAGTGAAGCCTTAGGTACATCACTAGTGAAGCCTCACTTACATCACTAGTGAAGCCTTAGGTACATCACTAGTGAAGCCTTACGTACATCACTAGTGAAGCCTCACTTACATCACTAGTGAAGCCTCACTTACATCACTAGTGAAGCCTTAGGTACATCACTAGTGAAGCCTCACTTACATCACTAGTGAAGCCTCACTTACATCACTAGTGAAGCATCACTTACATCACTAGTGAAGCCTCACTTACATCACTAGTGAAGCCTCACATCACTAGTGAAGCCTTACATCACTAGTGAAGCCTCACTTACATCACTAGTAAAGCCTCTCTTACATCACTAGTGAAGCCTCACTTACATCACTAGTGAAGCCTCACTTACATCACTAGTGAAGCCTCACTTACATCACTAGTGAAGCATCACTTACATCACTAGTGAAGCCTCACTTACATCACTAGTGAAGCCTCACATCACTAGTGAAGTCTCACATCACTAGTGAAGCCTTACATCACTAGTGAAGCCTCACTTACATCACTAGTAAAGCCTCACTTACATCACTAGTGAAGCCTCACTTACATCACTAGTGAAGCCTCACATCACTAGTGAAGCCTCACTTACATCACTAGTGAAGCCTCACTTACATCACTAGTGAAGCCTCACATCACTAGTGAAGCCTCACTTACATCACTAGTGAAGACTCACATCACTAGTGAAGCCTCACTTGCATCACTAGTGAAGCCTCACTTACATCACTAATGAAGCCTCACAACACTAGTGAAGCCTCACAACACTAGTGAAGCCTCACTTACATCACTAGTGAAGCCTCACTTACATCACTAGTGAAGCCTCACTTACATCACTAGTGAAGCCTCATTTACATCACTAGTGAAGCCTCGCATCACTAGTGAAGCCTCACAGCACTAATGAAGCCTCATTTACATCACTAGTGAAGCCTCACATCACTAGTGAAGCCTCACTTACAATCACTAGTGAAGCCTCACATCACTAGTGAAGCCTCACTTACATCACTAGTGAAGCCTCACATCACTAGTGAAGCCTCACTTACATCACTAGTGAAGCCTCACTTACATCACTAGTGAAGCCTCACATCACTAGTGAAGCCTCACTTACATCACTAGTGAAGACTCACATCACTAGTGAAGCCTCACTTGCATCACTAGTGAAGCCTCACTTACATCACTAATGAAGCCTCACAACACTAGTGAAGCCTCACAACACTAGTGAAGCCTCACTTACATCACTAGTGAAGCTTCACTTACATCACTAGTGAAGCCTCACTTACATCACTAGTGAAGCCTCACTTACATCACTAGTGAAGCCTCGCATCACTAGTGAAGCCTCACAGCACTAATGAAGCCTCATTTACATCACTAGTGAAGCCTCACATCACTAGTGAAACCTCACTTACATCACTAGTGAAGCCTCACATCACTAGTGAAACCTCACTTACATCACTAGTGAAGCCTCACATCACTAGTGAAACCTCACTTACATCACTAGTGAAGGCTCACATCACTAGTGAAGCCTCACTTACATCACTAGTGAAGCCTCACATCACTAGTGAAGCCTCACATCACTAGTGAAGCCTCACTTACATCACTAGTGAAGCCTCACATCACTAGTCAAGCCTCACTTACATCACTAATGAAGTTTCACTTACAATCACTAGTGAAGCCTCACTTACATCACTAGTGAAGCCTCACATCACTAGTGAAGCTTCACTTAAATCACTAGTGAAGATTCACTTACATCACTAGTGAAGCCTCACATTACTATTGAAACTTTACCTACAATCACTAGTGAAGCCTCACTTACATCACTAGTGAAGCCTCACATCACTAGTGAAGCTTCACTTAAATCACTAGTGAAGATTCACTTACATCACTAGTGAAGCCTCACTTACATCACTAGTGAAGCCTCACAACACTAGTGAAGCTTCACTTACATTAAGCCGCTAAGTTTTGGTCTCCTTACTACAGAATGAATATAAATTCACTGGAGAACAAACAGAGAATAATGACAACGATGATTCACTGTATAAGGAATCTCCCGTATGAAGATAGACTTGGAGTAGCGCCATGAATCTACCCTCTCTTGAGACCTAGAATGAGAGATGTTATCGTAGTGTATAAGTGGATGATGGGCAAGTTGGTTTAGAAAGACACGTAAGCAAACACTATAACATATTTATTATTATAGTGTTTGCTTACGTGCCTTTCTAAACCAACTTGTCGGTATTTATTACCAAGGTTTATACCATGATGGGCATAAACAAAGGCGATATAAATAAAATACTGAGGACAGCGAATCAAGTAAAAACCGGAAATAACGGATTTAAGTTAGATAAATTTATGTTTAGATGGGACTTAGGTAAGTATTTGTTTCCGAGTTGTGGATGTGTGGAACGATCTTGTGAGTAAAGTAATCGAGGCTAGGGTCTTGGGTAGCTTTAATCAGAGATTGGATAAATATACGAGTGGGAGGGGCTGTGTTTGGTTGGTTACGGAAGCAAATTCATGGGTAGCTTTGGGAAGAGGTTGATCAAATACGCCTTTCTACTTTGTATTGAACTGATTAAGCCACTGTGTGGCGAAACGTTTCCTGAATAAAGATTCCCATATGTTGCATAAGTGTCTCAAACTTCAACTTGTCGGTTTTTCAAACCATTCATCACACACATCATAGTTGGTTTTGATAAGGACCTGCCTTGTGTGGGCCAGTAGGCCCGCGACAATGTTCCTCTATTCTTACGTTCTGTCTGGTAGACTTTCAATCCGTCGTCTTGTGGTTTTTTTCTGCCGTCGTGCACTGTCTGTTGGGTCAATAAATAACGTCACTGTGGTGGACCGTATAAGGATCTTATTAATTGTGCTTCTGCCTGGCGCCTTCCTGCCGGTGGGTGCAGAGCGAGGGTAAAGCTGCCTTTATTGCTAGTGTATTTGTGTGTATTCACCTATTTTTGGTTGCAGGGGTCGATCCATAGCTCCGGGCCCCGCCTCTTCCCTGGTTGCTACTAGGTCCATTCTCCCTGCTCTATGAGCTTTATTGTATCTCTTCTTAAGCCATATATGGATTCTACTTCTACTATATCACTCTCCAGATTGTTCCACTTCCTGACAGCTCTGTGTCTGAAGAAATACTTCCTAACATCCCTGTCACTCACCTGAGTTTTCAACTTTCAGTTGTGACCCCTTGTTGCTGTGTCCCATCTCTGAAACATTATGCCCCTATCTACCCTGTCAATTCCTCTCAGTATTTTATATGTTATCATGTCCCTGCTATCCTTCCTCTCCTCCAGTATGGTCAGCATAATCCCCATAGCAAACTTTTGCACTTTCTCCAATTTCTTGACGTGCTTGACCAGGTGTGAGTTCCATACTTGTGCTGCATACTTCAGTATGGACCTGACGTACACGGTAGTCACCTAGTTGTACTCACCTAGTTGTGGTTGCAGGGGTCGAGTCACAGCTCCTGGCCCCCGCCTCTTCACTGTCCTCTACGGTTTGTGTGTGTGTGTGTGTGTACTCACATAGTTGAGGTTGCAGGGGTCGAGTCCAAGCTCCTGGCCCCGTGTGTGTGTGTGTGTGTGTGTGTGTGTGTGTGTGTGTGTGTGTGTGTGTGTGTGTGTGTGTGTGTGTGTGTGTGTGTGTGTGTGTGTGTGTGTATGTGTGTGTGTGTGTGTGTCAAGAACACCTGCCTCACCCTTTACCAACAAGCGTCACTCCCAAGGGAAACTGGTGGTACACGGTGACTTCCAGTGACTGACGGTCCACTGCTAAGGTGAACATCTACGGTAAGACTACAAATAAGAAAAAACCTCAACAATAATTTATCAGATTCACATTGTGGGTGAAATCTAACGGTAAGAGCGAGTCAGGGAGCTGCGCCGGACATCAGCACATTCCTGCCACACCACCAACTTTGACACTCAAACACAACGTGTGTGTACTCACCTATATATGGTGGCAGGGGTCGAGTTACAGCTCCTGCCCCCGCCAGTTCGCTGGTCGGTACTTGGTCCACTCCAGACTCAAAGACCCATATCGGACCTCATCTTAAAGCTGTGTATGGATCCTGCCTCCACTACCTTTCTCTCCAGACTATTCCACTTCCTGATAACTCTGTGACTGAAGAAATACTTCCTAACATCCCTGTGACTCATCTGAGTTTTCAACTTCCAATTGCGACCCCTTGTTGCTGAGTCAAATCTCTGAAACATCCTGTCCCTATCCACCTTGTTAATTCCTCTCAGTATTTTATATGCATTTATCAAGTCACCCCTATCCCTCCTGTCCTCCAGTGTCGTCAGGTTGATTTCCTTAACCTCTCCTCGTAGGACATACCCCTTAGGTCCTGGACAGTCTTGTTGCAAACCTTTGCACTTTCTGTAATTTCTTGACTGGCTTGACCAGGTGCGGGTTCTATATTGGTACTGCATACTCCAATATGTCCCCGACGTGCACGATATGTAGGGTCTTGAGTGATTCCTTACTCAGGTGTCGAAAAGCTATTCTTGGGTTTGACAGGCGCCCGTATGCTGCAGCAGTTATTTAGTTGACGCGAGCCTCAAATGTGCTCGGTATTATAATCCCCCCCAAGAACCTTTACCTTGAGTGAGGATTGCAGTATTTGGCCCCTTCCCCTAGCCTGTACTCCGTCTGCTGTCTTTGGCCTTCTCCAGTATTCATGACTTTGCACTTGGTGGGGTTAAACTCCAGAAACCAGTTGTTGAACCAGCCTGTCCAGATCCTTTTGTAATCCTACCTTGTCCTCATCCACTTGAATTCTCCGCATTAGCTTCATATTGTCTGCAAACAGGGACACTTCTGAATCTGTCCCTTCCATCATGTCATTCACATATACCAGAAACAGCACTATCCCTCGGACTGACCCTTGTGGAACCCTGCTCGTCACATGTGCCCACTCTGACACCTCGTCACGTACCATCACTCGTTGTTTCCTTCCTGTCAGGTATTCTCTGATTCATTGCAGTTTCTTTCCTGTTATTCCTGCCTGTTCCTCTAGCTTTTGCACTAATCTCTTGTGCAGAACTGTGTTGAAGGCCTTCTAACAGTCCAAGAAAATGTAGTCTACCCAACCCTCTCTCTCTCCTGCCTTACTTCTCTCATCTTATCGTGAAACTCCAGCAGGTTTGTGACACAGTATTTACTCTCCCTGAAACCGTGCTGGTTATTGTGTATAAGCTCATTCCTTTCTAGGTGCTGCATCACTTCTCCTGATAAGCTTCTCCATGGTGTTACGTACTGTATATGTTAGTGACACTGGTCTCTGCTTCTCCATGGTGTTACGTACTGTATATGTTAGTGACACTGGTCTGTGCTTCTCCATGGTGTTACGTACTGTATATGTTAGTGACACTGGTCTGTGCTTTAATACTACCTGTCTCTCTCCTTTTTCCTTCGTTTCGTTCAAGAAACACCAAATAAGACAACATAGATATTGAGCAAGACTCGTAAATTTGCTCGCAACAGTTGAAAGAATTATTAATTTATAAAAAATTATGTGGGTTTCTATTAACCGTATTACATTCTAGTTCATAGTCTTTTGTGTATCCATATGTTTTTGCGTTCCGTTAGCAGGATGGATATGGGGTCGACAATAAACCAACCACTAAGCGTCCACAGGATTATCACGGGTTGCAGAACAAACCAGCCGCTACTGCCCTTAGGACGGGTATAGTGTACACGATAAACTACTAACTTCGACGGTAAAATCGAAAGGACCCGAGTTCAGTTTCCTTGGCTGGGCTATATGTATGAGTAAGCCTCTTCACACCTATTACCCAAACTCACCCAGCAACAAGTAGGTACACAGGAGTTAGTAGGTTGTTGTTGTTTCCTGAGACGCAGGACTCCGGCGGAAATATGCAAGAAAGCCTGATGTACTCTCGAGTTACCCTGGGTTAATAAAAACTCCATTGTTAATAGTGTAAATAATATCTTCTTTTATGTCTTCTGTCCTCTTCTTCGTATGTGGCACGAGGACTCGCCGTCGCCCCGGAGAGCCTCTGATGAGCATGGTGGACCCGGGATGATGTTCTGTGTCTTGCCTTGTTTGCTTTATTCCACCATTAAGTTTTATCATCGCTTATAAATAATGTTTTCGTTTTAATATAAAGAACACTCTTTTGTATCACTTGTACCCGAGGCTGAGCATTAAGGCTTCTCGCTACGTGATTGTTTCCTCTTGAAAATGTTGAATAATAGAGGTTGTAGTGGTAGATTGAGTGTATATTTTAGCAACAACCAGTGGAATTCTCAGAATATAGTTATAGTGAGAGTGTTGGTAAGGTAACGAGAAGCAACACATACCGGGAGTGTTGGTGAGGTAACGAGAAGCAACACACACCCCGGGAGTGTTGGTGAGGTAACGAGAAGCAACACACACCCCGGGAGTGTTGGTAAGGTAACGAGAAGCAACACACACCCCGGGAGTGTTGGTGAGGTAACGAGAAGCAACACACACCCCGGGAGTGTTGGTAAGGTAACGAGAAGCAACACACACCCCGGGAGTGTTGGTAAGGTAACGAGAAGCAACACACACCCCGGGAGTGTTGGTGAAGTAACGAGAAGCAACACACACCCCGGGAGTGTTGGTGAGGTAACGAGAAGCAACACACACCCCGGGAGTGTTGGTGAGGAAGCGAGAAGCAACACACACCCCAACACACACCCCGGGAGTGTTGGTAAGGTAACGAGAAGCAACACACACCCCGGGAGTGTTGGTGAGGTAACGAGAAGCAACACACACCGGGAGTGTTGGTGAGGTAACGAGAAGCAACACACACCGGGAGTGTTGGTGAGGTAACGAGAAGCAACACACACCGGGAGTGTTGGTGAGTAACGAGAAGCAACACACACCGGGAGTGTTGGTGAGGTAACGAGAAGCAACACACACACCGGGAGTGTTGGTGAGGTAACGAGAAGCAACACACACCGGGAGTGTTGGTGAGGTAACGAGAAGCAACACACACCGGGAGTGTTGGTGAGGTAACGAGAAGCAACACACACCGGGAGTGTTGGTGAGGTAACGAGAAGCAACACACACACCGGGAGTGTTGGTGAGGTAACGAGAAGCAACACACACCCCGGGAGTGTTGGTGAGGTAACGAGAAGCAACACACACCGGGAGTGTTGGTGAGGTAACGAGAAGCAACACACACCGGGAGTGTTGGTGAGGTAACGAGAAGCAACACACACCGGGAGTGTTGGTAAGGTAACGAGAAGCAACACACACCCCGGGAGTGTTGGTGAGGTAACGAGAAGCAACACACACCGGGAGTGTTGGTGAGGTAATGAGAAGCAACACACACCCCGGGAGTGTTGGTGAGGTAACGAGAAGCAACACACACCGGGAGTGTTGGTGAGGTAACGAGAAGCAACACACACCGGGAGTGTTGGTGAGGTAACGAGAAGCAACACACACCCCGGGAGTGTTGGTGAGGTAACGAGAAGCAACACACACCGGGAGTGTTGGTGAGGTAACGAGAAGCAACACACACAGGGAGTGTTGGTGAGGTAACGAGAAGCAACACACACTGGGAGTGTTGGTGAGGTAACGAGAAGCAACACACACCCCGGGAGTGTTGGTGAGGTAACGAGAAGCAACACACACACCGGGAGTGTTGGTGAGGTAACGAGAAGCAACACACACACCGGGAGTGTTGGTGAGGTAACGAGAAGCAACACACACACCGGGAGTGTTGGTAAGGTAACGAGAAGCAACACACACACCGGGAGTGTTGGTAAGGTAACGAGAAGCAACACACACACCGGGAGTGTTGGTGAGGTAACGAGAAGCAACACACACACCGGGAGTGTTGGTGAGGTAACGAGAAGCAACACACACCCCGGGAGTGTTGGTAAGGTAACGAGAAGCAACACACACCGGGAGTGTTGGTGAGGTAACGAGAAGCAACACACACCGGGAGTGTTGGTGAGGTAACGAGAAGCAACACACACACCGGGAGTGTTGGTGAGGTAACGAGAAGCAACACACACGGGGAGTGTTGGTGAGGTAACGAGAAGCAACACACACCCCGGGAGTGTTGGTGAGGTAACGAGAAGCAACACACACACCGGGAGTGTTGGTGAGGTAACGAGAAGCAACACACCCCGGGAGTGTTGGTGAGGTAACGAGAAGCAACACACACCGGGAGTGTTGGTGAGGTAACGAGAAGCAACACACACACCGGGAGTGTTGGTGAGGTAACGAGAAGCAACACACACCCCGGGAGTGTTGGTAAGGTAACGAGAAGCAACACACACCGGGAGTGTTGGTGAGGTAACGAGAAGCAACACACACCGGGAGTGTTGGTGAGGTAACGAGAAGCAACACACACACCGGGAGTGTTGGTGAGGTAACGAGAAGCAACACACACCGGGAGTGTTGGTGAGGTAACGAGAAGCAACACACACCCCGGGAGTGTTGGTGAGGTAACGAGAAGCAACACACACACACCGGGAGTGTTGGTGAGGTAACGAGAAGCAACACACACCTGGAGTGTTGGTGAGGTAACGAGAAGCAACACACACCGGGAGTGTTGGTGAGGTAACGAGAAGCAACACACACCGGGAGTGTTGGTGAGGTAACGAGAAGCAACACACACCGGGAGTGTTGGTGAGGTAACGAGAAGCAACACACACCCCGGGAGTGTTGGTGAGGTAACGAGAAGCAACACACACACCGGGAGTGTTGGTGAGGTAACGAGAAGCAACACACACACCGGGAGTGTTGGTGAGGTAACGAGAAGCAACACACACACCGGGAGTGTTGGTAAGGTAACGAGAAGCAACACACACACCGGGAGTGTTGGTAAGGTAACGAGAAGCAACACACACACCGGGAGTGTTGGTGAGGTAACGAGAAGCAACACACACACCGGGAGTGTTGGTGAGGTAACGAGAAGCAACACACACCCCGGGAGTGTTGGTAAGGTAACGAGAAGCAACACACACCGGGAGTGTTGGTGAGGTAACGAGAAGCAACACACACCGGGAGTGTTGGTGAGGTAACGAGAAGCAACACACACACCGGGAGTGTTGGTGAGGTAACGAGAAGCAACACACCCCGGGAGTGTTGGTGAGGTAACGAGAAGCAACACACACCCCGGGAGTGTTGGTGAGGTAACGAGAAGGAACACACACACCGGGAGTGTTGGTGAGGTAACGAGAAGCAACACACACCGGGAGTGTTGGTGAGGTAACGAGAAGCAACACACACACCGGGAGTGTTGGTGAGGTAACGAGAAGCAACACACACACCGGGAGTGTTGGTGAGGTAACGAGAAGCAACACACCCCGGGAGTGTTGGTGAGGTAACGAGAAGCAACACACACACCGGGAGTGTTGGTGAGGTAACGAGAAGCAACACACACCGGGAGTGTTGGTGAGGTAACGAGAAGCAACACACACACCGGGAGTGTTGGTGAGGTAACGAGAAGCAACACACACACCGGGAGTGTTGGTGAGGTAACGAGAAGCAACACACACCGGGAGTGTTGGTGAGGTAACGAGAAGCAACACACACACCGGGAGTGTTGGTGAGGTAACGAGAAGCAACACACAGCGGGAGTGTTGGTGAGGTAACGAGAAGCAACACACACCGGGAGTGTTGGTGAGGTAACGAGAAGCAACACACACACCGGGAGTGTTGGTAAGGTAACGAGAAGCAACACACAGCGGGAGTGTTGGTGAGGTAACGAGAAGCAACACACACCGGGAGTGTTGGTGAGGTAACGAGAAGCAACACACACCGGGAGTGTTGGTGAGGTAACGAGAAGCAACACACACCGGGAGTGTTGGTGAGGTAACGAGAAGCAACACACACCGGGAGTGTTGGTAAGGTAACGAGAAGCAACACACACCGGGAGTGTTGGTGAGGTAACGAGAAGCAACACACACCGGGAGTGTTGGTAAGGTAACGAGAAGCAACACACACCGGGAGTGTTGGTGAGGTAACGAGAAGCAACACACACCGGGAGTGTTGGTGAGGTAACGAGAAGCAACACACACCGGGAGTGTTGGTGAGGTAACGAGAAGCAACACACCCCGGGAGTGTTGGTGAGGTAACGAGAAGCAACACACACCCAGGGAGTGTTGGTGAGGTAACGAGAAGCAACACATCCCGGGAGTGTTGGTGAGGTAACGAGAAGCAACACACCCCGGGAGTGTTGGTGAGGTAACGAGAAGCAACACACCCCGGGAGTGTTGGTAAGGTAACGAGAAGCAACACACACCGGGAGTGTTGGTGAGGTAACGAGAAGCAACACACCCCGGGAGTGTTGGTAAGGTAACGAGAAGCAACACACACACCGGGAGTGTTGGTGAGGTAACGAGAAGCAACACACACCGGGAGTGTTGGTAAGGTAACGAGAAGCAACACACACCGGGAGTGTTGGTGAGGTAACGAGAAGCAACACACACCGGGAGTGTTGGTGAGGTAACGAGAAGCAACACACACCGGGAGTGTTGGTGAGGTAACGAGAAGCAACACACACCGGGAGTGTTGGTGAGGTAACGAGAAGCAACACACCCCGGGAGTGTTGGTAAGGTAACGAGAAGCAACACACCCCGGGAGTGTTGGTAAGGTAACGAGAAGCAACACACACACCGGGAGTGTTGGTAAGGTAACGAGAAGCAACACACACCGGGAGTGTTGGTAAGGTAACGAGAAGCAACAAACACACCGGGAGTGTTGGTGAGGTAACGAGAAGCAACACACACACCGGGAGTGTTGGTGAGGTAACTAGAAGCAACACACACCGGGAGTGTTGGTAAGGTAACGAGAAGCAACACACACCGGGAGTGTTGGTGAGGTAACGAGAAGCAACACACACCGGGAGTGTTGGTGAGGTAACGAGAAGCAACTCACACCGGGAGTGTTGGTAAGGTAACGAGAAGCAACACACACCGGGAGTGTTGGTAAGGTAACGAGAAGCAACACACACCGGGAGTGTTGGTGAGGTAACGAGAAGCAACACACACCGGGAGTATTGGTAAGGTAACGAGAAGCAACACACACCGGGAGTGTTGGTGAGGTAACGAGAAGCAACACACACCGGGAGTGTTGGTGAGGTAACGAGAAGCAACACACACACCGGGAGTGTTGGTGAGGTAACGAGAAGCAACACACACCGGGAGTGTTGGTGAGGTAACGAGAAGCAACACACACCGGGAGTGTTGGTGAGGTAACGAGAAGCAACACACACCGGGAGTGTTGGTGAGGTAACGAGAAGCAACACACACCGGGAGTGTTGGTGAGGTAACGAGAAGCAACACACACCCAGGGATACATTACCTCCACCAAGGGAATGTTACGCAAGTTTCAGGCAGTTTAGCCCCTTTCTCGCTACACGTATAAAAAAATATAAATTTTTTTGTAAGTTTTTGCCTGGAGGGTCGAGTTTATTGAGCAGCAAGATATCTGTGAACACGTTGAGGCTAACGTGCCTTATAAGGCAGTGTTATTTGGTCAAGTTTTTGTATACTGACCACATTCATGTGTCTGGGCTTCACTCTCTACTAACACTCTTTTCTTCTCCTTAATTTCTGTATTAATGTTGGTTGAAGTAATGCCACCATTCATACTTGGTACAATATGTACACACACAAAAACATTTGTTAAAATGCCCCACAGTTATCTATCTGCGCATTAAATGTGTTAATTATTTCGAGTCTCTGACCAGCCTTCAAAGTCTGCGATCCTTAAATCTGTGGAGCACAAATTATTCTGGCCATAAATCCGGGTTAAGACTTCAGTGCGAGTCGGGAACTTGTACCCACACGCTGTCAAGGAGTGACAGTCGTGATTATTATGGAATTTTTCTACACCGATGTACCTCACCTTCCTCTTGTAATAGAAACTCCACAATGGCGTGATAATATTTTGACGTATCTGCTTAAATAGATGGAACAATATACGAAGGTTATTAAATCTTCTCTTCTTCTGTGGCTGGTAATGTTATTATCAACCAACTTCCTCTTCCTTTTGCTTACTCTTTACAAGTGTTCCTCTTGGTGTTCCCCAAGCTTCCTCTGTGTTGGTGGAGGCAGAGACGAGGTGGGTGGTGAGGGTTGTAGGACATGGTGGGTGGATCAGTGGGGTGGATCAGTGGGGTGGATCAGTGGGGTGGATCAGTGGGGTGGATCAGTGGGGTGGATCAGTGGGGTGGATCAGTGGGGTGGATCAGTGGGGTGAGGCAGGAGAGAGCAAGACACGATGTAAGACCAAATGATGGATGTAGTAAACTCTGAAGAGCACTTGTGAACACCTTCACTGTAACCTGAAGACTTGTGAACACCTTCACTGTAACCTGAGCACTTGTGAACACCTTCACTGTAACCTGAGCACTTGTGAACACCTTCACTGTAACCTGAAGACTTGTGAACACCTTCACTGTAACCTGAAGACTTGTGAACACCTTCACTGTAACCTGAAGACTTGTGAACACCTTCACTGTAACCTGAAGACTTGTGAACACCTTCACTGTAACCTGAAGACTTGTGAACACCTTCACTGTAACCTGAAGACTTGTGAACACCTTCACTGTAACCTGAAGACTTGTGAACACCTTCACTGTAACCTGAAGACTTGTGAACACCTTCACTGTAACCTGAGCACTTGTGAACACCTTCACTGTAACCTGAAGACTTGTGAACACCTTCACTGTAACCTGAAGACTTGTGAACACCTTCACTGTAACCTGAAGACTTGTGAACACCTTCACTGTAACCTGAAGACTTGTGAACACCTTCACTGTAACCTGAGCACTTGTGAACACCTTCACTGTAACCTGAAGACTTCTGAACACCTTCACTGTAACCTGAAGACTTGTGAACACCTTCACTGTAACCTGAGCACTTGTGAACACCTTCACTGTAACCTGAAGACTTGTGAACACCTTCACTGTAACCTGAGCACTTGTGAACACCTTCACTGTAACCTGAGCACTTGTGAACACCTTCACTGTAACCTGAAGACTTGTGAACACCTTCACTGTAACCTGAAGACTTGTGAACACCTTCACTGTAACCTGAAGACTTGTGAACACCTTCACTGTAACCTGAGCACTTGTGAACACCTTCACTGTAACCTGTAGACTTGTGAACACCTTCACTGTAACCTGAAGACTTGTGAACACCTTCACTGTAACCTGAGCACTTGTGAACACCTTCACTGTAACCTGAGCACTTGTGAACACCTTCACTGTAACCTGAAGACTTGTGAACACCTTCACTGTAACCTGAGAACTTGTGAACACCTTCACTGTAACCTGAGCACTTGTGAACACCTTCACTGTAACCTGAAGACTTGTGAACACCTTCACTGTAACCTGAGCACTTGTGAACACCTTCACTGTAACCTGAGCACTTGTGAACACCTTCACTGTAACCTGAAGACTTGTGAACACCTTCACTGTAACCTGAAGACTTGTGAACACCTTCACTGTAACCTGAGCACTTGTGAACACCTTCACTGTAACCTGAAGACTTGTGAACACCTTCACTGTAACCTGAGCACTTGTGAACACCTTCACTGTAACCTGAGCACTTGTGAACACCTTCACTGTAACCTGAGCACTTGTGAACACCTTCACTGTAACCTGAGCACTTGTGAACACCTTCACTGTAACCTGAAGACTTGTGAACACCTTCACTGTAACCTGAGCACTTGTGAACACCTTCACTGTAACCTGAAGACTTGTGAACACCTTCACTGTAACCTGAAGACTTGTGAACACATTCACTGTAACCTGAGCACTTGTGAACACCTTCACTGTAACCTGAGCACTTGTGAACACCTTCACTGTAACCTGAAGACTTGTGAACACCTTCACTGTAACCTGAGCACTTGTGAACACCTTCACTGTAACCTGAGCACTTGTGAACACCTTCACTGTAACCTGAAGACTTGTGAACACCTTCACTGTAACCTGAGCACTTGTGAACACCTTCACTGTAACCTGAGCACTTGTGAACACCTTCACTGTAACCTGAAGACTTGTGAACACCTTCACTGTAACCTGAAGACTTGTGAACACCTTCACTGTAACCTGAAGACTTGTGAACACCTTCACTGTAACCTGAGCACTTGTGAACACCTTCACTGTAACCTGAGCACTTGTGAACACCTTCACTGTAACCTGAAGACTTGTGAACACCTTCACAGTAACCTGAGCACTTGTGAACACCTTCACTGTAACCTGAGCACTTATGAACACCTTCACTGTAACCAGAAGACTTGTGAACACCTTCACTGCAACCTGAGCACTTGTGAACACCTTCACTGTAACCTGAGCACTTGTGAACACCTTCACTGTAACCTGAAGACTTGTGAACACCTTCACTGTAACCTGAAGACTTGTGAACACCTTCACTGTAACCTGAGCACTTGTGAACACCTTCACTGTAACCTGAAGACTTGTGAACACCTTCACTGTAACCTGAGCACTTGTGAACACCTTCACTGTAACATGAGCACTTGTGAACACCTTCACTGTAACCTGAGCACTTGTGAACACCTTCACTGTAACCTGAGCACTTGTGAACACCTTCACTGTAACCTGAAGACTTGTGAACACCTTCACTGTAACCTGAGCACGTGTGAACACCTTCACTGTAACCTGAAGACTTGTGAACACCTTCACTGTAACCTGAGCACTTGTGAACACCTTCACTGTAACCTGAAGACTTGTGAACACCTTCACTGTAACCTGAAGACTTGTGAACACCTTCACTGTAACCTGAAGACTTGTGAACACCTTCACTGTAACCTGAAGACTTGTGAACACCTTCACTGTAACCTGAGCACTTGTGAACACCTTCACTGTAACCTGTAGACTTGTGAACACCTTCACTGTAACCTGAAGACTTGTGAACACCTTCACTGTAACCTGAGCACTTGTGAACACCTTCACTGTAACCTGAGCACTTGTGAACACCTTCACTGTAACCTGAAGACTTGTGAACACCTTCACTGTAACCTGAGAACTTGTGAACACCTTCACTGTAACCTGAGCACTTGTGAACACCTTCACTGTAACCTGAAGACTTGTGAACACCTTCACTGTAACCTGAGCACTTGTGAACACCTTCACTGTAACCTGAGCACTTGTGAACACCTTCACTGTAACCTGAAGACTTGTGAACACCTTCACTGTAACCTGAAGACTTGTGAACACCTTCACTGTAACCTGAGCACTTGTGAACACCTTCACTGTAACCTGAAGACTTGTGAACACCTTCACTGTAACCTGAGCACTTGTGAACACCTTCACTGTAACCTGAGCACTTGTGAACACCTTCACTGTAACCTGAGCACTTGTGAACACCTTCACTGTAACCTGAGCACTTGTGAACACCTTCACTGTAACCTGAAGACTTGTGAACACCTTCACTGTAACCTGAGCACTTGTGAACACCTTCACTGTAACCTGAAGACTTGTGAACACCTTCACTGTAACCAGAGCACTTGTGAACACCTTCACTGTAACCTGAAGACTTGTGAACACCTTCACTGTAACCTGAAGACTTGTGAACACATTCACTGTAACCTGAGCACTTGTGAACACCTTCACTGTAACCTGAGCACTTGTGAACACCTTCACTGTAACCTGAAGACTTGTGAACACCTTCACTGTAACCTGAGCACTTGTGAACACCTTCACTGTAACCTGAGCACTTGTGAACACCTTCACTGTAACCTGAAGACTTGTGAACACCTTCACTGTAACCTGAGCACTTGTGAACACCTTCACTGTAACCTGAGCACTTGTGAACACCTTCACTGTAACCTGAAGACTTGTGAACACCTTCACTGTAACCTGAAGACTTGTGAACACCTTCACTGTAACCTGAAGACTTGTGAACACCTTCAATGTAACCTGAGCACTTGTGAACACCTTCACTGTAACCTGAAGACTTGTGAACACCTTCACTGTAACCTGAAGACTTGTGAACACCTTCACTGTAACCTGAGCACTTGTGAACACCTTCACTGTAACCTGAGCACTTGTGAACACCTTCACTGTAACCTGAAGACTTGTGAACACCTTCACTGTAACCTGAGCACTTGTGAACACCTTCACTGTAACCTGAGCACTTGTGAACACCTTCACTGTAACCTAAAGACTTGTGAACACCTTCACTGTAACCTGAGCACTTGTGAACACCTTCACTGTAACCTGAGCACTTGTGAACACCTTCACTGTAATCTGAAGACTTGTGAACACCTTCACTGTAACCTGAAGACTTGTGAACACCTTCACTGTAACCTGAGCACTTGTGAACACCTTCACTGTAACCTGAAGACTTGTGAACACCTTCACTGTAACCTGAGCACTTGTGAACACCTTCACTGTAACCTGAGCACTTGTGAACACCTTCACTGTAACCTGAGCACTTGTGAACACCTTCACTGTAACCTGAGCACTTGTGAACACCTTCACTGTAACCTGAAGACTTGTGAACACCTTCACTGTAACCTGAGCACTTGTGAACACCTTCACTGTAACCTGAAGACTTGTGAAAACCTTCACTGTAACCTGAAGACTTGTGAACACCTTCACTGTAACCTGAGCACTTGTGAACACCTTCACTGTAACCTGAGCACTTGTGAACACCTTCACTGTAACCTGAAGACTTGTGAACACCTTCACTGTAACCTGAGCACTTGTGAACACCTTCACTGTAACCTGAGCACTTGTGAACACCTTCACTGTAACCTGAAGACTTGTGAACACCTTCACTGTAACCTGAGCACTTGTGAACACCTTCACTGTAACCTGAGCACTTGTGAACACCTTCACTGTAACCTGAAGACTTGTGAACACCTTCACTGTAACCTGAAGACTTGTGAACACCTTCACTGTAACCTGAAGACTTGTGAACACCTTCACTGTAAGCTGAAGACTTGTGAACACCTTCACTGTAACTTGAAGACTTGTGAACACCTTCACTGTAACCTGAAGACTTGTGAACACCTTCACTGTAACCTGAGCACTTGTGAACACCTTCACTGTAACCTGAAGACTTGTGAACACCTTCACTGTAACCTGAAGACTTGTGAACACCTTCACTGTAACCTGAAGACTTGTGAACACCTTCACTGTAACCTGAAGACTTGTGAACACCTTCACTGTAACCTGAGCACTTGTGAACACCTTCACTGTAACCTGATGACTTGTGAACACCTTCACTGTAACCTGAAGACTTGTGAACACCTTCACTGTAACCTGAGCACTTGTGAACACCTTCACTGTAACCTGAAGACTTGTGAACACCTTCACTGTAACCTGAGCACTTGTGAACACCTTCACTGTAACCTGAGCACTTGTGAACACCTTCACTGTAACCTGAAGACTTGTGAACACCTTCACTGTAACCTGAAGACTTGTGAACACCTTCACTGTAACCTGAAGACTTGTGAACACCTTCACTGTAACCTGAGCACTTGTGAACACCTTCACTGTAACCTGAGCACTTGTGAACACCTTCACTGTAACCTGAAGACTTGTGAACACCTTCACTGTAACCTGAGCACGTGTGAACACCTTCACTGTAACCTGAGCACTTGTGAACACCTTCACTGTAACCTGAAGACTTGTAAACACCTTCACTGTAACCTGAGCACTTGTGAACACCTTCACTGTAACCTGAGCACTTGTGAACACCTTCACTGTAACCTGAAGACTTGTGAACACCTTCACTGTAACCTGAGCACTTGTGAACACCTTCACTGTAACCTGAGCACTTGTGAACACCTTCACTGTAACCTGAAGACTTGTGAACACCTTCACTGTAACCTGAAAACTTGTGAACACCTTCACTGTAACCTGAGCACTTGTGAACACCTTCACTGTATCCTGAAGACTTGTGAACACCTTCACTGTAACCTGAGCACTTGTGAACACCTTCACTGTAACCTGAGCACTTGTGAACACCTTCACTGTAACCTGAGCACTTGTGAACACCTTCACTGTAACCTGAGCACTTGAGAACACCTTCACTGTAACCTGAAGACTTGTGAACACCTTCACTGTAACCTGAGCACTTGTGAACACCTTCACTGTAACCTGAGCACTTGTGAACACCTTCACTGTAACCTGAGCACTTGTGAACACCTTCACTGTAACCTGAAGACTTGTGAACACCTTCACTGTAACCTGAAGACTTGTGAACACCTTCACTGTAACCTGAGCACTTGTGAACACCTTCACTGTAACCTGAGCACTTGTGAACACCTTCTCTGTAACCTGAAGACTTGTGAACACCTTCACTGTAACCTGAGCACTTGTGAACACCTTCACTGTAACCTGAGCACTTGTGAACACCTTCACTGTAACCTGAAGACTTGTGAACACCTTCACTGTAACCTGAGCACTTGTGAACATCTTCACTGTAACCTGAGCACTTGTGAACACCTTCACTGTAACCTGAGCACTTGTGAACACCTTCACTGTAACCTGAGCACTTGTGAACACCTTCACTGTAACCTGAGCACTTGTTAACACCTTCACTGTAACCTGAAGACTTGTGAACACCTTCACTGTAACCTGAGCACTTGTGAACACCTTCACTGTAACCTGAAGACTTGTGAACACCTTCACTGTAACCTGAGCACTTGTGAACACCTTCACTGTAACCTGAGCACTTGTGAACACCTTCACTGTAACCTGAAGACTTGTGAACACCTTCACTTTAACCTGAGCACTTGTGAACACCTTCACTGTAACCTGAGCACTTGTGAACACCTTCACTGTAACCTGAGCACTTGTGAACACCTTCACTGTAACCTGAGCACTTGCGAACACCTTCACTGTAACCTGAGCACTTGTGAACACCTTCACTGAAACCTGAGCACTTGTGAACACCTTCACTGTAACCTGAAGACTTGTGAACACCTTCACTGTAACCTGAAGACTTGTGAACACCTTCACTGTAACCTGAAGACTTGTGAACACCTTCACTGTAACCTGAAGACTTGTGAACACCTTCACTGTAACCTGAGCACTTGTGAACACCTTCACTGTAACCTGAAGACTTGTGAACACCTTCACTGTAACCTGAAGACTTGTGAACACCTTCACTGTAACCTGAAGACTTGTGAACACCTTCACTGTAACCTGAGCACTTGTGAACACCTTCACTGTAACCTGAGCACTTGTGAACACCTTCACTGTAACCTGAGCACTTGTGAACACCTTCACTGTAACCTGAAGACTTGTGAACACCTTCACTGTAACCTGAGCACTTGTGAACACCTTCACTGTAACCTGAAGACTTGTGAACACCTTCACTGTAACCTGAAGACTTGTGAACACCTTCACTGTAACCTGAAGACTTGTGAAAACCTTCACTGCAACCTGAAGACTTGTGAACACCTTCACTGTAACCTGAGCACTTGTGAACACCTTCACTGTAACCTGAAGACTTGTGAACACCTTCACTGTAACCTGAGCACTTGTGAACACCTTCACTGTAACCTGAGCACTTGTGAACACCTTCACTATAACCTGAAGACTTGTGAACACCTTCACTGTAACCTGAGCACTTGTGAACACCTTCACTGTAACCTGAGCCCTTGTGAACACCTTCACTGTAACCTGAAGACTTGTGAACACCTTCACTGTAACCTGAGCACTTGTGAACACCTTCACTGTAACCTGAGCACTTGTGAACACCTTCACTGTAACCTGAAGACTAGTGAACACCCTCACTGTAACCTGAAGACTTGTGAAGACCTTCACTGTAACCTGAAGACTTGTGAACACCTTCACTGTAACCTGAAGACTTGTGAACACCTTCACTGTAACCTGAAGACTTGTGAACACCTTCACTGTAACCTGAGCACTTGTGAACACCTTCACTGTAACCTGAAGACTTGTGAACAACTTCACTGTAACCTGAGCACTTGTGAACACCTTCACTGTAACCTGAGCACTTGTGAACACCTTCACTGTAACCTGAGCACTTGTGAACACCTTCACTGTAACCTGAGCACTTGTGAACACCTTCACTGTAACCTGAGCACTTGTGAACACCTTCACTGTAACCTGAAGACTTGTGAACACCTTCACTGTAACATGAAGACTTGTGAACACCTTCACTGTAACCTGAAGACTTGTGAACACCTTCACTGTAACCTGAAGACTTGTGAACACCTTCACTGTAACCTGAAGACTTGTGAACACCTTCACTGTAACCTGAGCACTTGTGAACACCTTCACTGTAACCTGAAGACTTGTGAACACCTTCACTGTAACCTGAGCACTTGTGAACACCTTCACTGTAACCTGAGCACTTGTGAACACCTTCACTGTAATCTGAAGACTTGTGAACACCTTCACTGTAACCTGAGCACTTGTGAACACCTTCACTGTAACCTGAGCACTTGTGAACACCTTCACTGTAACCTGAAGACTTGTGAACACCTTCACTGTAACCTGAGCACTTGTGAACACCTTCACTGTAACCTGAGCACTTGTGAACACCTTCACTGTAACCTGAAGACTTGTGAACACCCTCACTGTAACCTGAAGACTTGTGAACACCTTCTCTGTAACCTGAAGACTTGTGAACACCTTCACTGTAACCTGAAGACTTGTGAACACCTTCACTGTAACCTGAAGACTTGTGAACACCTTCACTGTAACCTGAGCACTTGTGAACACCTTCACTGTAACCTGAAGACTTGTGAACACCTTCACTGTAACCTGAGCACTTGTGAACACCTTCACTGTAACCTGAGCACTTGTGAACACCTTCACTGTAACCTGAGCACTTGTGAACACCTTCACTGTAACCTGAGCACTTGTGAACACCTTCACTGTAACCTGAGCACTTGTGAACACCTTCACTGTAACCTGAAGACTTGTGAACACCTTCACTGTAACATGAAGACTTGTGAACACCTTCACTGTAACCTGAAGACTTGTGAACACCTTCACTGTAACCTGAAGACTTGTGAACACCTTCACTGTAACCTGAAGACTTGTGAACACCTTCACTGTAACCTGAAGACTTGTGAACAACTTCACTGTAACCTGAAGACTTGTGAACACCTTCACTGTAACCTGAGCACTTGTGAACACCTTCACTGTAACCTGAAGACTTGTGAACACCTTCACTGTAACCTGAGCACTTGTGAACACCTTCACTGTAACCTGAGCACTTGTGAACACCTTCACTGTAACCTGAGCACTTGTGAACACCTTCACTGTAACCTGAGCACTTGTGAACACCTTCACTGTAACCTGAGCACTTGTGAACACCTTCACTGTAACCTGAAGACTTGTGAACACCTTCACTGTAACCTGAAGACTTGTGAACACCTTCACTGTAACCTGAAGACTTGTGAACACCTTCACTGTAACCTGAAGACTTGTGAACACCTTCACTGTAACCTGAGCACTTGTGAACACCTTCACTGTAACCTGAAGACTTGTGAACACCTTCACTGTAACCTGAGCACTTGTGAACACCTTCACTGTAACCTGAGCACTTGTGAACACCTTCACTGTAACCTGAGCACTTGTGAACACCTTCACTGTAACCTTAGCACTTGTGAACACCTTCACTGTAACCTGAAGACTTGTGAACACCTTCACTGTAACCTGAAGACTTGTGAACACCTTCACTGTAACCTGAGCACTTGTGAACACCTTCACTGTAACCTGAAGACTTGTGAACACCTTCACTGTAACCTGAAGACTTGTGAACACCTTCACTGTAACCTGAGCACTTGTGAACACCTTCACTGTAACCTGAGCACTTGTGAATACCTTCACTGTAACCTGAAGACTTGTGAACACCTTCACTGTAACCTGAGCACTTGTGAACACCTTCACTGTAACCTGAGCACTTGTGAACACCTTCACTGTAACCTGAGCACTTGTGAACACCTTCACTGTAACCTGAAGACTTGTGAACACCTTCACTGTAACCTGAAGACTTGTGAACACCTTCACTGTAACCTGAGCACTTGTGAACACCTTCACTGTAACCTGAAGACTTGTGAACACCTTCACTGTAACCTGAAGACTTGTGAACACCTTCACTGTAACCTGAAGACTTGTGAACACCTTCACTGTAACCTGAGCACTTGTGAACACCTTCACTGTAACCTGAGCACTTGTGAACACCTTCACTGTAACCTGAAGACTTGTGAACACCTTCACTGTAACCTGAGCACTTGTGAACACCTTCACTGTAACCTGAAGACTTGTGAACACATTCACTGTAACCTGAAGACTTGTGAACACCTTCACTGTAACCTGAAGACTTGTGAACACCTTCACTGTAACCTGAGCACTTGTGAACACCTTCACTGTAACCTGAAGACTTGTGAACACCTTCACTGTAACCTGAAGACTTGTGAACAACTTCACTGTAACCTGAGCACTTGTGAACACCTTCACTGTAACCTGAAGACTTGTGAACACCTTCACTGTAACCTGAAGACTTGTGAACACCTTCACTGTAACCTGAAGACTTGTGAACACCTTCACTGTAACCTGAGCACTTGTGAACACCTTCACTGTAACCTGAGCACTTGTGAACACCTTCACTGTAACCTGAAGACTTGTGAACACCTTCACTGTAACCTGAAGACTTGTGAACACCTTCCCTGTAACCTGAAGACTTGTGAACACCTTCACTGTAACCTGAGCACTTGTGAACACCTTCACTGTAACCTGAGCACTTGTGAACACCTTCACTGTAACCTGAAGACTTGTGAACACCTTCACTGTAACCTGAGCACTTGTGAACACCTTCACTTCAACCTGAACCTCACCGGTGAGTCGAGTCTCAGCTCCTGGTCCTGCTTCCTAAACTACGTTGATAACCATTTTTCATTTCTGGCCTCTTGAACTTTGTCATGCATACTCCTCAAACTGTGTAATGAAATTACCATGGTTGTTTTATCATTCATTCCACTCTTCTAGCACCGTGAGACTTACGGCACACATTATAATGTTGTTTTACCTCACTGATGTATATTAACTTTTTTTTCGTTCCCTCAGTTATTTCATTTAATCGACGCAAAGTGTAGATATAGTCTCAATATATCAGATATCTTATTAACACTGAGGTGTTTTGATATAGTCAGTGAGGTTTGCTTGGAGGTGTCTCTGAAAAATTGTTTGAACACTCAGAGATATAATGATCCAGTGTATGGTCCTGTCTCTGTCCACACCAGTGTATGGTCCTGTCTCTGTCCACACACCAGTGTATGGTCCTGTCTCTGTCCACACCAGTGTATGGTCCTGTCTCTGTCCACACACCAGTGTATGGTCCTGTCTCTGTCCACACCAGTGTATGGTCCTGTCTCTGTCCACACCAGTGTATGGTCCTGTCTCTGTCCACACCAGTGTATGGTCCTGTCTCTGTCCACACCAGTGTATGGTCCTGTCTCTGTCCACACCAGTGTATGGTCCTGTCTCTGTCCACACCAGTGTATGGTCCTGTCTCTGTCCACACCAGTGTATGGTCCTGTCTCTGTCCACACCAGTGTATGGTCCTGTCTCTGTCCACACCAGTGTATGGTCCTGTCTCTGTCCACACCAGTGTATGGTCCTGTCTCTGTCCACACCAGTGTATGGTCCTGTCTCTGTCCACACCAGTGTATGGTCCTGTCTCTGTCCACACCAGTGTATGGTCCTGTCTCTGTCCACACCAGTGTATGGTCCTGTCTCTGTCCACACCAGTGTATGGTCCTGTCTCTGTCCACACACCAGTGTATGGTCCTGTCTCTGTCCACACCAGTGTATGGTCCTCTCTCTGTGCACACCAGTGTATGGTCCTGTCTCTGTCCACACCAGTGTATGGTCCTGTCTCTGTCCATACCAGTGTATGGTCCTGTCTCTGTCCACACCAGTGTATGGTCCTGTCTCTTTCCACACACCAGTGTATGGTCCTGTCTCTGTCCACACCAGTGTATGGTCCTGTCTCTGTCCACACCAGTGTATGGTCCTGTCTCTGTCCACACCAGTGTATGGTCCTGTCTCTGTCCACACCAGTGTATGGTCCTGTCTCTGTCCACACCAGTGTATGGTCCTGTTTCTGTCCACACCAGTGTATGGTCCTGTCTCTGTCCATACCAGTGTATGGTCCTGTCTCTGTCCACACCAGTGTATGGTCCTGTCTCTGTCCACACACCAGTGTATGGTCCTGTCTCTGTCCACACCAGTGTATGGTCCTGTCTCTGTCCACACCAGTGTATGGTCCTGTCTCTTTCCACACCAGTGTATGGTCCTGTCTCTGTCCACACCAGTGTATGGTCCTGTCTCTGTCCACACCAGTGTATGGTCCTGTCTCTGTCCACACCAGTGTATGGTCCTCTCTCTGTCCACACCAGTGTATGGTCCTGTCTCTGTCCACACCAGTGTATGGTCCTGTCTCTGTCCACACCAGTGTATGGTCCTGTCTCTGTCCACACCAGTGTATGGTCCTGTCTCTGTCCACACCAGTGTATGGTCCTGTCTCTGTCCACACCAGTGTATGGTCCTGCCTCTGTCCACACCAGTGTATGGTCCTGTCTCTGTCCACACCAGTGTATAGTCCTGTCTCTGTCCACACCAGTGTATGGTCCTGTCTCTGTCCACACCAGTGTATGGTCCTGTCTCTGTCCACACCAGTGTATGGTCCTGTCTCTGTCCACACCAGTGTATGGTCCTGTCTCTGTCCACACCAGTGTATGGTCCTGTCTCTGTCCACACCAGTGTATGGTCCTGTCTCTGTCCACACCAGTATATGGTCCTGTCTCTGTCCACACCAGTGTATGGTCCTGTCTCTGTCCACACCAGTGTATGGTCCTGTCTCTGTCCACACCAGTGTATGGTCCTGTCTCTGTCCACACCAGTGTATGGTCCTGTCTCTGTCCACACCAGTGTATGGTCCTGTCTCTGTCCACACCAGTGTATGGTCCTGTCTCTGTCCACACCAGTGTATGGTCCTGTCTCTGTCCACACCAGTGTATGGTCCTGTCCACACCAGTGTATGGTCTGTCCACACCAGTGTATGGTCCTCTCTCTGTCCACACCAGTGTATGGTCCTGCCTCTGTCCACACCAGTGTATGGTCCTGTCTCTGTCCACACCAGTGTATAGTCCTGTCTCTGCCACACCAGTGTATGGTCCTGTCTCTGTCCACACCAGTGTATGGTCCTGTCTCTGTCCACACCAGTGTATGGTCCTGTCTCTGTCCACACCAGTGTATGGTCCTGTCTCTTTCCACACCAGTGTATGGTCCTGTCTCTGTCCACACCAGTGTATGGTCCTGTCTCTGTCCACACCAGTGTATGGTCCTGTCTCTGTCCACACACCAGTGTATGGTCCTGTCTCTGTCCACACCAGTGTATGGTCCTGTCTCTGTCCACACCAGTGTATGGTCCTGTCTCTGTCCACACCAGTGTATGGTCCTGTCTCTGTCCACACACCAGTGTATGGTCCTGTCTCTGTCCACACCAGTGTATGGTCCTGTCTCTGTCCACACCAGTGTATGGTCCTGTCTCTGTCCACACCAGTGTATGGTCCTGTCTCTGTCCACACCAGTGTATGGTCCTGTCTCTGTCCACACCAGTGTATGGTCCTGTCTCTGTCCACACCAGTGTATGGTCCTGTCTCTGTCCACACCAGTGTATGGTCCTGTCTCTGTCCACACCAGTGTATGGTCCTCTCTCTGTCCACACCAGTGTATGGTCCTGCCTCTGTCCACACCAGTGTATGGTCCTGTCTCTGTCCACACCAGTGTATAGTCCTGTCTCTGTCCACACCAGTGTATGGTCCTGTCTCTGTCCACACCAGTGTATGGTCCTGTCTCTGTCCACACCAGTGTATGGTCCTGTCTCTGTCCACACCAGTGTATGGTCCTGTCTCTGTCCACACCAGTGTATGGTCCTGTCTCTGTCCACACCAGTGTATGGTCCTGTCTCTGTCCACACCAGTGTATGGTCCTGTCTCTGTCCACACACCAGTGTATGGTCCTGTCTCTGTCCACACCAGTGTATGGTCCTGTCTCTGTCCACACCAGTGTATGGTCCTGTCTCTGTCCACACCAGTGTATGGTCCTGTCTCTGTCCACACACCAGTGTATGGTCCTGTCTCTGTCCACACCAGTGTATGGTCCTGTCTCTGTCCACACCAGTGTATGGTCCTGTATCTGTCCACACCAGTGTATGGTCCTGTCTCTGTCCACACCAGTGTATGGTCCTGTCTCTGTCCACACCAGTGTATGGTCCTTTCTCTGTCCTCACCAGTGTATGGTCCTGTCTCTGTCCACACACCAGTGTATGGTCCTGTCTCTGTCCACACCAGTGTATGGTCCTGTCTCTGTCCACACCAGTGTATGGTCCTGTCTCTGTCCACACCAGTGTATGGTCCTGTCTCTGTCCACACACCAGTGTATGGTCCTGTCTCTGTCCACACCAGTGTATGCTCCTGTCTCTGTCCACACCAGTGTATGGTCCTGTCTCTGTCCACACCAGTGTATGGTCCTGTCTCTGTCCACACCAGTGTATGGTCCTGTCTCTGTCCACACCAGTGTATGGTCCTGTCTCTGTCCACACACCAGTGTATGGTCCTGTCTCTGTCCACACCAGTGTATGGTCCTGTCTCTGTCCACACCAGTGTACGGTCCTGTCTCTGTCCACACCAATGTATGGTCCTGTCTCTGTCCACACCAGTGTATGGTCCTGTCTCTGTCCACACCAGTGTATGGTCCTGTCTCTGTCCATACCAGTGTATGGTCCTGTCTCTGTCCACACCAGTGTATGGTCCTGTCTCTGTCCACACACCAGTGTATGGTCCTGTCTCTGTCCACACCAGTGTATGGTCCTGTCTCTGTCCACACCAGTATATGGTCCTGTCTCTGTCCACACCAGTGTATGGTCCTGTCTCTGTCCACACCAGTGTATGGTCCTGTCTCTGTCCACACCAGTGTATGGTCCTGTCTCTGTCCACACCAGTGTATGGTCCTGTCTCTGTCCACACCAGTGTATGGTCCTGTCTCTGTCCACACCAGTGTATGGTCCTGTCTCTGTCCATACCAGTGTATGGTCCTGTCTCTGTCCACACCAGTGTATGGTCCTGTCTCTGTCCACACCAGTGTATGGTCCTGTCTCTGTCCACACCAGTGTATGGTCCTGTCTCTGTCCATACCAGTGTATGGTCCTGTCTCTGTCCACACCAGTGTATGGTCCTGTCTCTGTCCACACCAGTGTATAGTCCTGTCTCTGTCCACACCAGGGTATGGTCCTGTCTCTGTCCACACCAGTGTATGGTCCTGTCTCTGTCCACACCAGTGTATGGTCCTGTCTCTGTCCACACCAGTGTATGGTCCTGTCTCTGTCCACACCAGTGTATGGTCCTGTCTCTGTCCACACCAGTGTATGGTCCTGTCTCTGTCCACACCAGTGTATGGTCCTGTCTCTGTCCACACCAGTGTATGGTCCTGTCTCTGTCCACACCAGTGTATGGTCCTGTCTCTGTCCACACCAGTGTATGGTCCTGTCTCTCTCCACACCAGTGTATGGTCCTGTCTCTGTCCACACCAGTGTATGGTCCTGCCTCTGTCCACACCAGTGTATGGTCCTGTCTCTGTCCACACCAGAGTATAGTCCTGTCTCTGTCCACACCAGTGTATGGTCCTGTCTCTGTCCACACCAGTGTATGGTCCTGTCTCTGTCCACACCAGTGTATGGTCCTGTCTCTGTCCACACCAGTGTATGGTCCTGTCTCTGTCCACACCAGTGTATGGTCCTGTCTCTGTCCACACCAGTGTATGGTCCTGTCTCTCTCCACACCAGTGTATGGTCCTGTCTCTGTCCACACCAGTGTATGGTCCTGCCTCTGTCCACACCAGTGTATGGTCCTGTCTCTGTCCACACCAGAGTATAGTCCTGTCTCTCTCCACACCAGTGTATGGTCCTGTCTCTGTCTACACTAGTGTATGGTCCTGTCTCTGTCCACACCAGTGTATGGTCCTGTCTCTGTCCACACCAGTTTATGGTCCTGTCTTTGTCCACACCAGTGTATAGTCCTGTCTCTGTCCACACCAGTGTATGGTCCTGTCCCTGTCCACACCAGTGTATGGTTCTGTCTCTGTCCACACCAGTGTATCGTCCTGTCTCTGTCTACACACCAGTGTATGACCTTGTCTTCAAGAAGGCACTGGACAGGCACCTAAAGTCAGTACCTGACCAACCGGGCTGTGGTTCGTACGTCAGTTTCCGTGCGGCCGGCAGTAACAGCCTGTTCTTAGACCGAGCCGTGGGGGCGTTGACCTCCTGAACCCTCTGCAGGTAAACTACAGGTAAACACACCAGTGCATGACACTGTCTCTGTCCACACCAGTGCATGACACTGTCTCTGTCCACATACTTTTCACTGTATACCATCACCATCACAGTACTAGGAGATACTGACAACCTTGCCTTAGTCTAGCAGTAACACTCTTACAATCTACTTTCTTACTTTCTTGACATATGTAATTATGATGGACAATTGATCTAACATTTGCATTCTTCTACTTTCTTCAAACTCGTTTTCTAGTTCTTTTCAGAAGAGATTTTTTGAACTAATGTCTGAAAAATCAAAATTATGTTCGACATTATCTTTATTCAATGTTCCCATAACTAAGTTATTAAATTTGTCATGCTCCTCGAGGCCTATATAAGAGGTATCCACATGGAGGCCTATATTAGAGGTATCCACATAAACTTAACAATAATCCATTTCTTAATTTGTGTATATATGTACCGAGATTCATACACAGGTATGCTACATACAGGTCTCAGGCTATTTAGTGTAAGTAATAGGAAAGGGAATCAGAATTACACTGTCCGAAGTCATAGTTTCACAAGTCTGGTAACAACTAGTACAGCAGAAACGCTCAGTGTGTAAGATGGAAGCCCAGTTATAAATTGTAATATATTTATGACTGAGGAAATCCCCGCAGTGGCCCGGGTAAACAAAGTAACTAGCATCGACCTGCTTACTGGCTCACTAACACTGCAAGTTTTTGTGTGACCTACCTGGCCTCCAGGGCAGGTGTGAGGGTGACACCAACACTACTACTGGTCACACAGTCACCACGACCTCCAGGGCAGGTGTGATGGGTGACAGCAACACTGCTAGTGGAGACAGTCACCACGACCTTCAGGGCAGATGTGGGGGGTGACAGCAACACTTCTAGTGGTGACACAGTCACCACGACTTCCAGGGCAAATGTGGAGGGTGACAGCAACATTACTAGTGGTGACACAGTCACCACGACCTTCAGGGCAGGTGTGGGGGTGACAGCAACACTACTAGTGGTGACACAGTCACCACAACCTCCAGGGCAGGTGTAGGGGGTGACAGAAATACTGCTAGTGGTGACACAGTCACCACGACCTCCAGGGCAGGTGTGATGGGTGACAGCAACACCGCTAGTGGTGACAGTCACCACGACCTCCAGGGCAGATGTGGGGTGACAGCAACACTACTAGTGGTGACACAGTCACCACAACCTCCAGGGCAGATGTAGGGGGTGACAGAAATACTGCTAGTGGTGACACAGTCACCACGACCTCCAGGGCAGGTGTGGGGGTGACAGCAGCACTACTAGTGGTGACACAGTCAACACGACTTCCAGGGCAAATGTGGAGGGTGACAGCAACATTACTAGTGGTGACACAGTCACCACGACCTTCAGGGCAGGTGTGGGGGTGACAGCAACACTACTTGTGGTGACACAGTCACCACAACCTCCAGGGCAGGTGGGGGGTGACAGAAATACTGCTAGTGGTGACACAGTCACCACAACCTCCAGGGCAGGTGGGGGGTGACAGAAATACTGCTAGTGGTGACACAGTCACCACAACCTCCAGGGCAGGTGGGGGGTTACAGCAACACTACTAGTGGTGACAATCACCACGACTTCCAGGGCAGGTGTGGGGAGTTACAGCACCACTACTTGTGGTGACACAGTCACCACAACCTCCAGGGCAGGTGGGGGGTGACAGCAACACTACTAGTGGTGACAATCACCACGACCTCCAGGGCAGGTATGGGGGGGGTGACACCAGCATTGCATAAAAAAATAATAATTTAGTTTCTGTAGGCTGAAGTTCAAGAAAAAAACTGACATTTAAGTAATTAACATATATAAAGATCTATAAAGAAAGTTCCTTCTTATGCAGAGTATTTTGGTTTATTTTGGTTTATTTTGGTATTTTGGTGGTGGTTGTGGAGGTAGATACTTGGAATGAGGTATATACCTCCACAACCACGACCATCAAGGACATTACCAGTAATAGACAGGACAAGCTTCCATCCTCTGCAGGGGTATACACACTCCCTTGTAATGACTGCAGCAAATTATACGTGGGCGAAACATCCAGAGACCTCCACACACGTATTTCAGAACACCAGTACGCAGGCAGATCTGATGATCCAAGGAATGCCTGTGTTCAACACCGTAATTCACACAACCATTTAATCAACTACAGAAACGCAAGTTGAAGAATTGAGACACTTATGCAACACATGGGAATCTTTATTGAAGAAACGTTTCGCCACACAGTGGCTTCATCAGTCCAATACAAAGTAGAAATGGGTAAGGAGAGTAGAAGTTTGAGGCAATCAGTCCCTCAACCTGGAATCGATGTGTTCAACTTGTCGGTTTTCAAAACCATTCATCACATCTGTCAGAAACTCAAGACTTATCGCCACAGAAGACAACACTCAATACCAAAGAATCTTGGAATCATCACTTATCTGTATATCTAACAACTTCAACCAGAACAACGGCTTCTATAACATAGCTGAACCACTTGCCAAGAAACTTCTTCATCGCTATCCCACATAAGAACATAAGAATGGAGGAACACTGCAGAAGACCTACTCATATACTTATCCAATCTCCCTTCCAATCTACCCAAGATTTTAGACTCTATAATCCCACTCGGAAGATCATCACATGCAACATTCTCCACCTGACTATAAATACTGGCGTACCTTCCACCCCAGGTAGATCTGTTTGTGACTTGAAAAAGCCCACTGTGTGGGCGAAACGTTGTGAATAAAGGATCACATCATACTGCATATGTGTTTATATTTCCATTTTGTCAGTATTTTATACCATTTATTTTCACCTGCTTATGTCAGGTGAACCTCAGCACCTAGTGTGAAGGGTCACCTGGGTAGTACATTACTACACACTGAGGTGGCAGTAGGTGAACCTCAGCACCTAGTGTGAAGGGTCACCTGGGTAGTACATTACTACACACTGAGGTGGCAGTAGGTGAACCTCAGCACCTAGTGTGAATGGTCACCTGGGTAGTACATTACTACACACTGAGGTGGCAATAGGTGAACCTCAGCACCTAGTGTGAAGGGTCACCCGGGTAGTACATTACTACACACTGAGGTGGCAGTAGGTGAACCTCAGCACCTAGTGTGAAGGGTCACCTGGGTAGTACATTACTACACACTGAGGTGGCAGTAGGTGAACCTCAGCACTTAGTGTGAAGGGTCACCTGGGTAATACATTACTACACACTGAGGTGGCAGTAGGTGAACCTCAGCACCTAGTGTGAAGGGTCACCTGGGTAGTACATTACTACACACTGAGGTGGCAGTAGGTGAACCTCAGCACTTAGTGTGAAGGGTCACCTGGGTAGTACATTACTACACACTGAGGTGGCAGTAGGTGAACCTCAGCACTTAGTGTGAAGGGTCACCTGGGTAGTACATTACTACACACTGAGGTGGCAGTAGGTGAACCTCAGCACCTAGTGTGAAGGGTCACCTGGGTAGTACATTACTACACACTGAGGTGGCAGTAGGTGAACCTCAGCACCTAGTGTGAAGGGTCACCTGGGTAGTACATTACTACACACTGAGGTGGCAGTAGGTGAACCTCAGCACCTAGTGTGAAGGGTCACCTGGGTAGTACATTACTACACACTGAGGTGGCAGTAGGTGAACCTCAGCACCTAGTGTGAAGGGTCACCTGGGTAGTACATTACTACACACTGAGGTGGCAGTAGGTGAACCTCAGCACCTAGTGTGAAGGGTCACCTGGGTAGTACATTACTACACACTGAGGTGGCAGTAGGTGAACCTCAGCACCTAGTGTGAAGGGTCACCTGGGTAGTACATTACTACACACTGAGGTGGCAGTAGGTGAGCCTCAGCACCTAGTGTGAAGGGTCACCTGGGTAGTACATTACTACACACTGAGGTGGCAGTAGGTGAGCCTCAGCACCTAGTGTGAAGGGTCACCTAGGTAGTACATTACTACACACTGAGGTGGCAGTAGGTGAACCTCAGCACCTAGTGTGAAGGGTCACCTGGGTAGTACATTACTACACACTGAGGTGGCAGTAGGTGAGCCTCAGCACCTAGTGTGAAGGGTCACCTAGGTAGTACATTACTACACACTGAGGTGGCAGTAGGTGAACCTCAGCACCTAGTGTGAAGGGTCACCTGGGTAGTACATTACTACACACTGAGGTGACAGTAGGTGAACCTCAGCACCTAGTGTGAAGGGTCACCCGGGTAGTACATTACTACACACTGAGGTGACAGTAGGTGAACCTCAGCACCTAGTGTGAAGGGTCACCTGGGTAGTACATTACTACACACTGAGGTGACAACAGGCGAACTCCAGTAGCCGCCGTGGTGGCAACCTCAACTTTATTATTAATTAACGTAATTAGGTACAACACCTAACTACTTCCATCAGTTTGTACTAATATTGGTGGAATTACCGACAATATGTTAACTAAAAGGACACAAATGCAACTATGATGATGTTTTATTGTGGCAACGAATGTGTAGTCCTGAGTTTGTTGACGACCAATGTTTAATATTTTCCTTCCATTGTCATCAAATATTGCAAGAAAAGACCTCTTCAGATCATTAATTTTCCACGCACCAACACCACTCCCAACAGCCAGGTTGCACTGAACATTTCTAAAGTACAGCTGCCGTGTTCCTTCCTTAAGTGAATGTGACCTGACCTGACTAGGTTGGGGCATTGGCTTAAACCGGTAGGAGACTTGGACCTGCCTCGCATGGGCCAGTAGGCCTGCTGCAGTGTTTCTTCTTTCTTATGTTCTTACTAGCACAAGCTAACACTAGAGTCTACCATCACATAATTGCTACTACATAAAAGCACATGCCCAGTCTGGGCCAGCAGACCTGCTGCAGTGTTCTCTGTAACCTTCCTTTCTCATGTACCAGCAGACTTGAACATTAAAATGGTATAAAATACCGACAGGTTGTTAGGTAAGACACATATGCAACAGTTAGGTATCTTTATTTCGAAACGTTTCGCCTACACAGTAGGCTTCTTCAGTCGACTGAAGAAGCCTACTGTGTAGGCGAAACGTTTCGAAATAAAGATATCTAACTGTTGCATATGTGTCTTGAAAGTTAAGACACATGTGCAACATCTGGATATCTTTATTGTAGACGTTTCGCCATCCAGTGGCTTTATCAATACAGATTCTAGGACATAATAGGAAGACAGTAGAACTATATACAAAAGATGAGGTAATCAGTCCCTCGGCCTTGGAGTTAGTGTTCACAGCATCGTGGTGGAGGAGAATCTGGAGCAAAGACAAGAAGACTGGCGGTTATATAGGCGTCAGTGGATAGGGACGGGCAGCACGATGCTGTGAACACTAACTCCAAGGCTGAGGGACTGATTACCTCATCTTTTGTATATAGTTCTACTGTCTTCCTATTATGTCCTAGAATCTGTATTGATAAAGCCACTGGATGGCGAAACGTCTACAATAAAGATATCCAGATGTTGCACATGTGTCTCAACTTTCATATTGTCGGTATTTTATACCTTTCTTGCACATATGTGTCGTACCTAACAACCAGCAGACTTTTCCACCACATGTATAACTACTACTACTACCTCTACTTGTACTGTACCTCACTCAAAGTCTATATATACCCTCTGTGTCATGTATTGTTTGTAACGGCTTAAAGCTCCTGGAGAGCGAAACGTTGCCACAATAAAATGTCACATTAGTTGCACTTTTGTTCTTTTTACTTAACTTCCTTAAACCAGGTACTACAGTTATCTTACTGCTAGGTGGGTAGGAGCAGACCCACAGCAGTCACCTAACACACGGATACCTGTGTTTACTGCTAGGTGGGTAGGAGCAGACCCACAGCAGTCACCTAACACACGGATACCTGTGTTTACTGCTAGGTGGGTAGGAGCAGACCCACAGCAGTCACCTAACACATGGATACCTGTGTTTACTGCTAGGTGGGTCGGAGCAGACCCACAGCAGTCACCTAACACATGGATACCTGTGTTTACTGCTAGGTGGGTAGGAGCAGACCCACAGCAGTCACCTAACACACGGATACCTGTGTTTACTGCTAGGTGGGTAGGAGCAGACCCACAGCAGTCACCTAACACACGGATACCTGTGTTTACTGCTAGGTGGGTAGGAGCAGACCCACAGCAGTCACCTAACACACGGATACCTGTGTTTACTGCTAGGTGGGTAGGAGCAGACCCACAGCAGTCACCTAACACATGGATACCTGTGTTTACTGCTAGGTGGGTCGGAGCAGACCCACAGCAGTCACCTAACACATGGATACCTGTGTTTACTGCTAGGTGGGTAGGAGCAGACCCACAGCAGTCACCTAACACACGGATACCTGTGTTTACTGCTAGGTGGGTAGGAGCAGACCCACAGCAGTCACCTAACACACGGATACCTGTGTTTACTGCTAGGTGGGTCGGAGCAGAACCACAGCAGTCACCTAACACATGGATACCTGTGTTTACTGCTAGGTGGGTAGGAGCAGACCCACAGCAGTCACCTAAAACATGGATACCTGTGTTTACTGCTAGGTGGGTAGGAGCAGACCCACAGCAGTCACCTAACACACGGATACCTGTGTTTACTGCTAGGTGGGTAGGAGCAGACCCACAGCAGTCACCTAACACATGGATACCTGTGTTTACTGCTAGGTGGGTAGGAGCAGACCCACAGCAGTCACCTAACACACGGATACCTGTGTTTACTGCTAGGTGGGAAGGAGCAGACCCACAGCAGTCACCTAACACACGGATACCTGTGTTTACTGCTAGGTGGGTAGGAGCAGACCCATAACAGTCACCTAACACACGGATACCTGTGTTTACTGCTAGGTGGGTAGGAGCAGACCCATAACAGTCACCTAACACACGGATACCTGTGTTTACTGCTAGGTGAGTAGGAGCAGACCCATAACAGTCACCTAACACACGGTTTCCTGTGTTTACTGCTAGGTGGGTAGGAGCAGACCCACAGCAGTCACCTAACACACGGATACCCGTGTTTACTGCTAGGTGGGTAGGAGCAGACCCACAGCAGTCACCTAACACACGGATACCCGTGTTTACTGCTAGGTGGGTAGGAGCAGACTCACAGCAGTCACCTAACACACGGATACCTGTGTTTACTGCTAGGTGGGTAGGAGCAGACCCACAGCAGTCACCTAACACACGGATACCTGTGTTTACTGCTAGGTGGGTAGGAGCAGATTCACAGCAGTCACCTAACACACGGATACCTGTGTTTGCTGCTAGGTGGGTAGGAGCAGACCCACAGCAGTCACCTAACACACGGATACCTGTGTTTACTGCTAGGTGGGTAGGAGCAGACCCACAGCAGTCACCTAACACACGGATACCTGTGTTTACTGCTAGGTGGGTAGGAGCAGACCCACAGCAGTCACCTAACACACGGATACCTGTGTTTACTGCTAGGTGGGTAGGAGCAGACCCACAGCAGTCACCTAACACACGGATACCTGTGTTTACTGCTGGGTGGGTAGGAGCAGATTCACAGCAGTCACCTAACACACGGATACCTGTGTTTGCTGCTAGGTGGGTAGGAGCAGACCCACAGCAGTCACCTAACACACGGATACCTGTGTTTACTGCTAGGTGGGTAGGAGCAGACCCACAGCAGTCACCTAACACACGGATACCTGTGTTTACTGCTAGGTGGGTAGGAGCAGACCCACAGCAGTCACCTAACACACGGATACCTGTGTTTACTGCTAGGTGGGTAGGAGCAGACACACAGCAGTCACCTAACACATGGATACCTGTGTTTACTGCTAGGTGGGTAGGAGCAGACCCATAACAGTCACCTAACACACGGATACCTGTGTTTACTGCTAGGTGGGTAGGAGCAGACCCATAACAGTCACCTAACACACGGATACCTGTGTTTACTGCTAGGTGAGTAGGAGCAGACCCATAACAGTCACCTAACACACGGATACCTGTGTTTACTGCTAGGTGGGTAGGAGCAGACCCACAACAGTCACCTAACACACGGATACCCGTGTTTACTGCTAGGTGGGTAGGAGCAGACTCACAGCAGTCACCTAACACACGGATACCTGTGTTTACTGCTAGATGGGTAGGAGCAGACCCACAGCAGTCACCTAACACACGGATACCTGTGTTTACTGCTAGGTGGGTAGGAGCAGACCCACAGCAGTCACCTAACACACGGATACCCGTGTTTACTGCTAGGTGGGTAGGAGCAGACTCACAGCAGTCACCTAACACACGGATACCTGTGTTTACTGCTAGGTGGGTAGGAGCAGACCCACAGCAGTCACCTAACACACGGATACCTGTGTTTACTGCTAGGTGGGTAGGAGCAGACCCACAGCAGTCACCTAACACACGGATACCTGTGTTTACTGCTAGGTGGGTAGGAGCAGACCCACAGCAGTCACCTAACACACGGATACCTGTGTTTACTGCTAGGTGGGTAGGAGCAGACCCACAGCAGTCACCTAACACACGGATACCTGTGTTTACTGCTAGGTGGGTAGGAGCAGACACACAGCAGTCACCTAACACATGGATACCTGTGTTTACTGCTAGGTGGGTAGGAGCAGACCCACAGCAGTCACCTAACACACGGATACCTGTGTTTACTGCTAGGTGGGTAGGAGCAGACCCACAGCAGTCACCTAACACACGGATACCTGTGTTTACTGCTAGGTGGGTAGGAGCAGACTCACAGCAGTCACCTAACACACGGATACCTGTGTTTACTGCTAGGTGGGTAGGAGCAGACCCACAGCAGTCACCTAACACACGGATACCTGTGTTTACTGCTAGGTGGGTAGGAGCAGACTCACAGCAGTCACCTAACACACGGATACCTGTGTTTACTGCTAGGTGGGTAGGAGTGCTCCAAAGCCAGTACCAGCACGAGGGCTTCTTTTTCAATGGTAGAGTAAACCCTCTGATGCGGCTGGAACTTGGCCGAGAAGTAGGCTACAGGCTGCAACTCCCTGGCCCCGTTTTGCAATAGTACTGCCCCAACCCCAGACTCACAAGCATCAACCTGTAATGAGAAAGGTTTGGAGAAGTCTGGAGACAAAATAATGGGTGCAGTACACAATAATCTTTTTGCTTTGTCAAAAGCATCTTGAGAAACTGAAGTCCAAATAAAGGGAACTTTGTGACTGGTAAGAGAGGTAAGAGGCGCTACAATATCTGAGAAATTCTTACAGAATCTTCTGTAAAATCCTATCATGCCTAGGAAACGTTGAAGAGATTTCCTATAATGTGGAACTGGATAATCTTTAATGGCAAGAACTTTAGCAAGTTTAGGAGCAACTTTACCACTACCTACTTCATGGCCTAAAAAAAGTAACAGTGGCCTGGCCAAAGGAAGACTTTGATAAATTAACAGTTAAATGGGAACTCTGAAAGGTCTCAAAAAGAGCCTTAAGCCTAAATAGGTGTTGATCCCAAGTATCAGACACCACAACAATATCATCCAGGTACGCTGCCGTGCCTTCAAGTCCTTTAATAGCCTGATGGATAAGTTTCTGGCATGAAGAGGGGAAGTTTTTCATTCCGAAGGGGGTAACTATTGATAATGACCTCCTGGAATTACGAAGGAAGAGATTTCCTTCGCCTTATCCGTCAAAGGTACCTGATAGTAACCTTTAAGGAGATCTAACTTGGATACAAAAGTAGCCTTACCCACAAAGTCGATTACGTCATCCAGACGAGGAAGAGGGTAAGCATCTGTGATTGTGACCTCATTTACCTTACAGTAGTCTGTACACATACGAAACCCTCTATCAGCTTTTGTAACAAGGATGCACGGTGAAGCCCATGGACTAGACGACTCTTCCACTAACCCACGCTCTAACAGAAATTCTACATCCTGCTGAAGTAGTCTCTGCTTTTCAAAATTAGCTCTGTAGGGGGAGAGTTTAATAGGTTTAGAGTTTCCCACATCTACATCATGATAACATAACGTACATTTTTTTCGGCACATCCGAAAAAATATCAGGATATGACTGTAGAAGCGCAGTTAAACTTTGCTTGAGTTTCAGACAGCCCCACCATTAAAGAGCTAGGGTCCTTGAGGAGGACAGAGTTTGAAAGTTTAACATTAATTTCAGAAATAGAGTGCAAAGAGTCAGAGTCGTCCTCAGAGGAAGAGGACAGAGTCATCATTGTTCCATAGTCTGAAACAATTGTTTCAGACTATGGAACAATGCTCTTCTCCAGACTGAGGGACTGACCACCTCAAAACTTTAAGGGTGATGGACTGATTACATCGTCTTCAAGTCTCTTCTGCTTCTATCAACTTTTCTGTACTCGACTGAAGAAGCCTACTGTGTAGGCGAAACGTTTCGAAATAAAGATACCTAACTGTTGCATATGTGTCTTACCTAACAACCTGTCGGTATTTTATACAATTTTAATGTTCAATCTGTCAGACACTGCAACACAAGGGTATCTTGGTACAGACCTGCAATCAACTTCGACAACCTCTACTAGTGAGAACGACTGAATTTGAGAGGGACCTGACCTCCCAACATCTGTGTTCTTACCTCTTCTAGTGACCTACGTCTCACCTCCTGGCGCTATATAAGGCTCCATCCTGTCACTTCAACTCCATATTGTTTCAGACTATGGAACAATGCTCTTCTCCAGACTGAGGGGACTGACCACCTCAAAACTTTAAGGGTGATGGACTGATTACATCGTCTTCAAGTCTCTTCTGCTTCTATCAACTTTTCTGTACTCGACTGAAGAAGCCTACTGTGTAGGAGAAACACATCGACTCCAGGCTGAGGGACTGATTACCTCATACTCCTCCTCTCCTTACGCCTTCCTCTTTGTATTGGACTGATGAAGCCACTGTGTGGCGAAACGTTTCCTGAATAAAGATTCCCATATGCTGCATAAGTGTCTCAATCTTCAACTTGTCGGTTTTTCAAACCATTCATCACACAAGTTCTACATCATTTAACTTATAAGTACTAGGGTTATGGGCACTCCCGAGCTTCAGAACCTTGCATTTATCTACATTGAACTGCATCTTCCACTTTTCTGACCAAGAATAGAGTTTGTTTAAATCCTCCTGAAGTTCCATAACATCTACGTTTGAATCAATTATCCTACCTATCTTTGTGTCATCGGCGAATTTGCTCATATCACTAGTAATTCCCTCATCAAGATCATTGATATATATTATAAACAACAACGGGCCCAAGACTGACCCCTGTGGAACGCCACTTGTTACAGATCCCCACTCGGATTTAACCCCATTTATGGACACTCTCTGCTTCCTGTCTGTGAGCCATGACTCGATCCACGAGAGCACTTTTCCCCCAATGCCATGAGCTGCCACTTTCTTTAACAGTCTATGGTGCGGAACTCTATCAAAAGCCTTACTAAAATCTAAGTAAATAATATCAAATTCTTTATCGTGGTCAACAGCCTCAAAAGCTTTACTGAAGAAAGTTAATAAATTAGTTAGACAAGACCGGCCTTTTGTGAATCCATGCTATGCTTATCGAGATGGCTTCTTATAATCTCAGCTATAATTGACTCTAGTAATTTGCCTACAATTGAGGTCAGGCTTATTGGGCGGTAATTTGACGGTAACGACTTGTCCCCTGTTTTAAAAATAGGAATTACATTAGCCATCTTCCACATATCAGACACTACACCTGTTTGAAGAGATAAATTAAAAATATTAGTTAATGGTTCACAGAGTTCCATTTTGCATTCCTTAAGAACCATTGAAAAAACCTCATCAGGACCCGGCGACTTATTTAGCTTCAGTCTGTCTATCTGCTTCACAACTATTTCACTAGCGACTGTGATGTTACATAATTTATCTTCTTCTAGCCCACTATAAAAATTAATTACTGGAATATTGTTAGTGTCTTCCTGTGTAAAAACTGAGAGAAAATAATTATTTAAAATCGAGCAAATTTCATTCTCTTTGTCAGTAAGATGCCCATAGTTATTTTTAAGGGGACCTATCTTATCTCTAACTTTTGTTCTATAGACCTGGAAAAAACTTTTTGGGTTAGTTTTAGAATCCCTAGCAACTTTAATTTCATAGTCCCTTTTAGCTTTTCTTATCCCCTTTTTAATGTCCCTCTTAATGTCAATATACTGATTCATAAGATGACCCTCACCTCTTTTGATACGCCTATAAATTCCTTTCTTATGCCCTAGTAGATATTTCAGCCTATTATTCATCCATTTTAGGTCATTTCTATTTGATCTAATTACTTTATATGGGATAAACGTTCTTTGAGCAGCATGTATAGTGTTCAGAAAACTGTCATATTGATAGCTCTCTTCGTTACCCCAGTCAACAGATGATAAGTGTTCTCTAAGCCCATCGTAATCTGCTAAGCGAAAATCTGGGACTGTTACTGAGTTATCGCTACTATCGTACTTCCATTCAATGCTAAATGTAATTGATTTGTGATCGCTAGCACCCAGTTCCTCTGAAATTTCTAAATTATTAACAAGGGATTCATTGTTTGCCAGAACAAAGTCAAGCAGGTTATTTCCCCTTGTAGGTTCTGTCACAAACTGCTTCAAAAAACAATCCTGAGCTACTTCTAAGAAGTCGTATGATTCTAAATTCCCAGTCAAGAAATTCCAATCAATATGACTAAAGTTAAAGTCTCCTAGAATTACTACATTATCGTGCCTTGTGGCCTTAACAATTTCCTCCCATAGTAGTCTCCCCTGGTCCCTATCTAAGTTTGGGGGACGGTATATCACTCCTAAAATCAGTTTTTCATGCCCCTCTGAAAATTCTATCCAAACAGACTCTGTATGTGTTACTTCAGACTTAATACCCGTTTTTATGCAACAGTTCAAGCGATCTCGGACATACAATGCCACCCCACCCCCCTTCCCGATACTTCTATCTACTTGGAACAGTTTAAAACCCTGAATGTGACATTCCGCAGGCATGTCTCGACTTTTTGAATTAAACCACGTCTCAGTTAAGGCAAATACATCAATGTTACCTGCACTAGCAACTAATCTCAACTCGTCCATCTTATTCCTAGCACTACGGCAATTAGCATAATAAACATTGAAAGACTCTCCTTTCTCTTTACCCTTCCTGCTCATTTCTGTTTTTCTACTAAACCTATTACTGTCCTTATCACCCAAAGTCCCTGGCTTTTCAATATCTACCTCGTTCTGCTTATTACTAGTTTCCCTAGAACTCATAGTATTACTGCACTGGGACTTCACTGTTTTCCTGCCAAAAAACATACCACTAACTATTCCTAGTTTAAAGTCCTAACAGCTCCCTCCACTGCAGTTGCCAGTGCTCCCACCCCAGACCTAGATAAGTGAACCCCATCCCTGGCATACATGTCATTTCTGCCATAGAAGAGGTCCCAGTTGTCAATGAATGTTACCGCATTTTCCTTACAGTATTTGTCCAGCCAGCAATTGACACCAATTGCCCTGGACAACCATTCATTTCCAACTCCTCTCCTTGGTAAAATACCACATATGACAGGGTTCCCACCCTTCCTCCTAATTATTTCTATTGCTGACCTATACCTGCTAATCAGGTCTTCACTCCTACGTCTGCCAACATCGTTGCCTCCAGCACTGAGACAGATAATAGGATTGCTCCCATTACCTCTCATGATGTTATCCAGACGGCTAACAATATCCTCCATCCCAGCCCCAGGAAGGCAAACCCTCTGTCTCCTACTCATGTCCTTCAAGCAAAACGCCCTATCCATATACCTAACTTGGCTATCCCCAACAACAACAATATTCTTACCTTCCTTGGTGTCGTTCGTCGTGACGTTCCCAGTAGTAGACTCACATTCGTCGGGTAGCACTGAGAATGTATTAGATGTTTCCACAACAGTTTCCACGGCAGTCTCTTTCTTCTTCATCGTTTCTACCTTTCCATTCGTCTTCTTGATCGTCAACTTCGTTTCCTGCTGTCCAGCCAATGACCAGTTTCCTTTCTTGACCTAAGGACTCAAAACTCAGCACACTGTAGCAGACACCATCACACTGTAGCAGACACCATCACACTGTAGCAGACACCATCACACTGTAGCAGACACCAGCACACTGTAGCAGACACCAGCACACTGTAGCAGACACCATCACACTGTAGCAGACACCAGCACACTGTAGCAGACACCAGCACACTGTAGCAGACACCAGCACACTGTAGCAGACACCAGCACACTGTAGCAGACACCAGCACACTGTAGCAGACACCAGCACACTGTAGCAGACACCAGCACACTGTAGCAGACACCAGCACATTGTAGCAGACACCACCACACTGTAGCAGACACCACCACACTGTAGCAGACACCACCACACTGTAGCAGACACCATCACACTGTAGCAGACACCAGCACACTGTAGCAGACACCACCACACTGTAGCAGACACCAGCACACTGTAGCACACACCATCACACTGTAGCAGACACCAGCACACTGTAGCAGACACCATCACACTGTAGCAGACACCAGCACACTGTAGCAGACACCAGCACACTGTAGCACACACCATCACACTGTAGCAGACACCACCACACTGTAGCAGACACCAGCACACTGTAGCAGACACCATCACACTGTAGCAGACACCAGCACACTGTAGCAGACACCAGCACACTGTAGCAGACACCAGCACACTGTAGCAGACACCACCACACTGTAGCAGACACCATCACACTGTAGCAGACACCATCACACTGTAGCAGACACCATCACACTGTAGCAGACACCACCACACTGTAGCAGACACCACCACACTGTAGCAGACACCACCACACTGTAGCAGACACCATCACACTGTAGCAGACACCATCACACTGTAGCAGACACCAGCACACTGTAGCAGACACCATCACACTGTAGCAGACACCACCACACTGTAGCAGACACCAGCACACTGTAGCAGACACCAGCACACTGTAGCAGACACCACCACACTGTAGCAGACGCCACCACACTGTAGCAGACACCACCACACTGTAGCAGACACCATCACACTGTAGCAGACACCACCACACTGTAGCAGACACCACCACACTGTAGCAGACACCATCACACTGTAGCAGACACCAGCACACTGTAGCAGACACCAGCACACTGTAGCAGACACCACCACACTGTAGCAGACACCAGCACACTGTAGCAGACACCAGCACACTGTAGCACACACCATCACACTGTAGCAGACACCAGCACACTGTAGCAGACACCAGCACACTGTAGCAGACACCACCACACTGTAGCAGACACCATCACACTGTAGCAGACACCAGCACACTGTAGCAGACACCAGCACACTGTAGCAGACACCACCACACTGTAGCAGACGCCACCACACTGTAGCAGACACCACCACACTGTAGCAGACACCATCACACTGTAGCAGACACCACCACACTGTAGCAGACACCACCACACTGTAGCAGACACCATCACACTGTAGCAGACACCAGCACACTGTAGCAGACACCAGCACACTGTAGCAGACACCACCACACTGTAGCAGACACCAGCACACTGTAGCAGACACCAGCACACTGTAGCACACACCATCACACTGTAGCAGACACCAGCACACTGTAGCAGACACCAGCACACTGTAGCAGACACCACCACACTGTAGCAGACACCATCACACTGTAGCAGACACCAGCACACTGTAGCAGACACCACCACACTGTAGCAGACACCAGCACACTGTAGCAGACACCACCACACTGTAGCAGACACCAGCACACTGTAGCAGACACCATCACACTGTAGCAGACACCACCACACTGTAGCAGACACCACCACACTGTAGCAGACACCACCACACTGTAGCAGACACCATCACACTGTAGCAGACACCATCACACTGTAGCAGACACCACCACACTGTAGCAGACACCACCACACTGTAGCAGACACCAGCACACTGTAGCAGACACCACCACACTGTAGCAGACACCATCACACTGTAGCAGACACCACCACACTGTAGCAGACACCATCACACTGTAGCAGACACCAGCACACTGTAGCAGACACCAGCACACTGTAGCAGACACCACCACACTGTAGCAGACACCACCACACTGTAGCAGACACCACCACACTGTAGCAGACACCACCACACTGTAGCAGACACCACCACACTGCAGCAGACACCAGCACACTGTAGCAGACACCAGCACACTGTAGCAGACACCACCACACTGTAGCAGACACCACCACACTGTAGCAGACACCAGCACACTGCAGCAGACACCAGCACACTGTAGCAGACACCAGCACACTGTAGCAGACACCAGCACACTGTAGCAGACACCACCACACTGCAGCAGACACCAGCACACTGTAGCAGACACCATCACACTGTAGCAGACAACAGCACACTGTAGCAGACACCAGCACACTGTAGCAGACACCATCACACTGTAGCAGACACCACCACACTGTAGCAGACACCAGCACACTGTAGCAGGCACCATCACACTGTAGCAGACACCATCACACTGTAGCAGACACCATCACACTGTAGCAGACACCATCACACTGTAGCAGACACCACCACACTGTAGCAGACACCAGCACACTGTAGCAGACACCACCACACTGTAGCAGACACCAGCACACTGTAGCAGACACCAGCACACTGTAGCAGACACCACCACACTGTAGCAGACACCATCACACTGTAGCAGACACCACCACACTGTAGCAGACACCACCACACTGTAGCAGACACCACCACACTGTAGCAGACACCACCACACTGTAGCAGACACCACCACACTGTAGCAGACACCACCACACTGCAGCAGACACCACCACACTGTAGCAGACACCACCACACTGCAGCAGACACCACCACACTGTAGCAGACACCAGCACACTGTAGCAGACACCAGCACACTGTAGCAGACACCACCACACTGCAGCAGACGCCACCACACTGCAGCAGACACCACCACACTGTAGCAGACGCCACCACACTGTAGCAGACACCACCACACTGCAGCAGACACCACCACACTGTAGCAGACACCAGCACACTGTAGCAGACACCACCACACTGTAGCAGACACCACCACACTGTAGCAGACACCACCACACTGTAGCAGACACCACCACACTGTAGCAGACACCACCACACTGCAGCAGACACCACCACACTGTAGCAGACACCAGCACACTGTAGCAGACACCACCACACTGTAGCAGACGCCACCACACTGTAGCAGACACCACCACACTGCAGCAGACCCCATCACCACAATGCAGCAAACCCCATCACCACATTGCATCAGACCCCATCACCACACTGCAGCAGACCCCATCACTACATTGCAGCAGACCACATCACCACACTGCAGCGGATCGCATCACCACACTGCAGCAGACCCCCATCATCACACCTCAGCATACCCCATCACCACACTGCAGCAGACTTCATCACCACACTGCGTCAGACCCCATCACCACACTGCATCAGACCCCATCACTACACTGCAGCAGACCGCATCACCACACTGCAGCAGACTGCATCACTACACTGCAGCAGATCGCATCACCACGCTATAGCAGACCCCATCACCACTCTGCAACAAATCACACCACCACACTGCAGCAGACCCCATCACCGCACTGCAGCAGACTCCATTACCATACTGCAGCAGACCGCATCACCACACTGTAGAAGACCGCATCACCACACTGCAGCAGATCGCATCACCACACTGCAGCAGACCGCATCACTATACTTCCAAACTGCAGCAGACCCCATCACCACACCACCATACTGCAGAAGGCTGCATTACCACACTGCAGCAGACCGCATCACCACACTGCAACAAACCGCATCACCACACCACCACACTGCAGCAGACCTTATCACCACACCACCACACTGCAGCAGACCGCATCACCACACCACCACACAGCAGCAGACCGCATCACCACACCACCACATTGCAACAGACCGCATCGCCACACTGCAGCAGACCCCATCACCACACCACCACACTACAGCAGACCCCATCACCACACCAACACACTGCAGCAGACCCCATCACCACACCACCACACTGCAGCAGACCCCATCACCACACCACCACACTGCAGCAGACCCCATCACCACACCACCACACTGCAGCAGGCACCAGGACCACACTACAGCAGACCCCAGCACACCACCACACTGCAGCAGACCCCATCACCACACCACCACACTGCAGCAGACCCCATCACCTCACCACCACACTGCAGCTGACCCCATCACCACACCACCACACTGCAGCAGGCACCAGCACCACAGCACCACACTACAGGAGACCCCAGCACACCACCACACTGCAGCAGACCCCATCACCACACCACCACACTGCAGCAGACCCCAGCACCAACCCAGCACACTGCAGCAGACCCCAGCACACCACTACACTGCAGCAGACCCCATCACCACACCACCACACTGGAACACAACCCAGCGTCACACCACCACACTGTAGCAGACCGCAATACCACACCACACCTCAGCAGACCCCATCACCACACCACCACACTGTAGTAGACATCACCACACCATCACTCTGTAGCAGACCCCATCACCACACCACCACACTGCAGCAGACACCATCACCACACCATCACACTGTAGCAGACACCATCACCACACCACCACACTGTGGCAAACATCACCACACCACCACACTGCAGCAGACACTACACCACTCTGTACAATGTAACGGACCCCATCACCACACCACCCAGCAGCAGACCCCATCATCACACGAGCACACTGTAGCAGACATCACCACACTGTAGCAGACATCACCACACCACCACACTGTAGCAGATATCACACCACCACACTGTAGCAGACATCATACCACCACACTGTACCGGTCACCATCACACCACCACACTGTACCGGTCACCATCACACCACCACACTGTACCAGTCACCATCATATCACCACACTGTACCGGTCACCATCACACCACCACATTGTACCGATTACCATCACACCACCACCACACTGTACCGGTCACTATCACACCACCACACTGTACCGGTCACCATCATATCACCACATTGTACCGGTCACCATCACACCACCACATTGTACCGAACACCATCACACCACCACACTGTACCGAACACCATCACACCACCACACTGTACCGGTCACCATCACATCACCACACTGTACCGGCCACCACACTGTACCAGTCACCATCACCACACTGTAGCAGTCACCATCAAGTGACCCGCCTCACTAACAGTAGTCACCATAAGACTGACTAACGAAGAGCTAAGTGTGACCTGTAACATTTATCTCTCCAACCTGCCCCGCCCCACTCCGAGGTCACCACCCCGCTCCGAGGTCACCGCCCCACTCCGAGGTCACCGCCCCACTCCGAGGTCACCGCCCCACTCCGAGGTCACCGCCCCACTCCGAGGTCACCGCCCCACTCCGAGGTCACCGCCCCACTCCGAGGTCACCGCCCCACTCCAGGGTCACTGCCCCATTTGCATGTATGTTCACTGAGATTGTTCCGGCAACTTCCATGTTTACGCAGGTATTCCCTGTTCTTCAGGAGTGTTCCGGCAACTTCCATGTTTAGTGAGGTATCAACATTTAATGTTGTGTTAAAAAATCAGGAAGTGAAGATGGAGCTGTGTGAAGCAAGAATAACGTCTAGTAACCTACAAACAAGACGCTCTGTACATACCATGTGAAGAAGATGAGAAGACTACCCCCTCCCGAGGAAGTGATTATCAGTGCCATAATAATTACACGGTGAAGCGTCAAGTGTCCTGGCTGCTTGAACATCCTCAGTGAGCACCTGGGCTTTCACAGTTCGTCGACTGCATGCAAAATTTATTACTGATGGGGGGTTCTGATTTTGGTTCTCTTGTCTCAGTTCTTGTCATTGCAGAGTATCTACCATTTGTTGTTGGGATACTGACTGGTCATGCTGGTGGCTACAAGAACCACTACTGCTGATACATGCTTGTTATGCTACAGCAGCAACCACTGCACAATATACGTCAAATTCATGATGCAGTTGGAGATACCAGAAAGCAATTTGTTTTTACATGCAGTGACTGGCTGTGATACAGCGTCTGCAATTTATCGTCAGGAGAAGCACAAAGTTTTCAACACGGTAATATAAAAAGATTTGTCGCATGCTGGACACGTTCACAAAGTCTGGCAGCACTCATGAGGTAAACTATGCAGGAGATTCATTTTTAAACTGGCGCTGGCACCTTCAAAACACTGGTAAACAAGTAATACAGCGAAGCTCATTTAAAATCAACATATCTTCAAAGTTTTCCCAAATTAGTGTTGCAACAAATCAATATTCGTATAGCACTTCTCTCAGTTCAAGAATGGATGGGACAACTTTTGCTCTTAATATGAATGGGGATGGAAATCACAATAACAACTTCATACTAGTGGAAACTGAATTTCCTGTTTCCCCCTTTCTAGCAGCCTTGCTCAACATAGTTACATGTAGGTTGTAGAATGGTCAAACCTTCAAGAGTAGTGCACCAATATTGCCTGATACTGGTGAAGAAACTGCATCTACAGGTACATTATTGCATATTGATATTCATAAGCATAATGCACCAGAATACTGAAAGATTCTATCTTTAATCTTTGATTTTTTTTATGACTGTGAAGATGTAAGGGCCCTTCTAACCCTCAAAGTTTTTGAAGGAGCTCCCTCATTATGAGAAGAAAAAAGTAAATTATAACAAAATAAGCAACTTTTTATTGAATATAAATAAATTATAGAATATAAAAGAGTTAAACATGAAATAGTCCTAACTAAAGCAAATGATGAGAAATTAAATTAATAAGTACAGCAAATGAACAAGCCTAATATATATAGAAAGATCTGAGTCTGCTGGTGTTATGGCAAGGCGCACAGGAATCACTTGAGTGTAATGGGACGCTGGAGGTAACGTAATGAGGTCAAGGATGGTCGTGACTATTGTGAAGCTCAGCAACAGACTGTTACAATGCTTTATGAAGGTGCACAGCTAGCAGCGTAGGTAACAGTTAGCTGCAGGACGTAGTAGTTAACTGGAAATCGGCAACAGAGTATAACAGACCAGGTCAGTTCTTTATGTTGCTGAGATATTAGCTGTCTTCGTGGTATAGAAAAACTGTTCCCAAATAAGGCTGTTGACCTGTTGTGTAACAGCAGAGTTTCTGGTGATGCAGGACTGTAGATCCAAAGGTGAAGGAACAACAGTTCCCAAAATGAGGCCTTTGACAAGATCGTGGACCTGCACAGCAGTTCTCATGGAATAGTAGACGGGTAGACCAAAGGTGAAGGAACAACTGAGTTCCCAAGATTACGGATTATTGTTACTGACCTATTAGATCAATGCCGCTCTTCTCGTCCCACATCTGATGGGTGACCCACACCATCCAGCAAGGCTCAGAAAGAAACAAAGGAAATTACAAGGAGTAATTCACATGATAGGCTGAAGGCCTTTAAAAGAAATGATGACTAAATATCACCCAAGTCCGGACAAAAGTAAAAAAAAAAAAAAAAAAAACGAATTATGAAAGCAAAACTAAACAATTTTCAAGACTGGAACTCTATTCTTACGAGCTTAATGAGAGCAGAACCCAAGTGACGTTACTCAGTCCGTCAGGATCTCTTGTTATCTCTCTCCCGGTGAGGGGGAGGGGGGGGGTCATGGTAACCACTCACATACCCCGTTCTGAACAATCATACTACCAGTCATAGTTCCTCCACCAATCATTTAGTCTTCCACTCTTATTTTAATGGACTTTTCCCTCACAATGATTAGTTACATAGAGGAAATTGTAAGGAGTTTTATTATAAGTCTTTAATATATATGCATTTTTTTTTTTACATTCTGTTGATTTTATTTGGTTTTGAAGGCCATATGAGCCACCACATTAATTTTCAGTGGATCACGAAAAAAAATTATTAGATTACTTGTGTCTGAAAACCTTAGTTCGGAGACATTGTATTTCCATCAAGTGTGAATGCAAAGACATGACGAAAATAAATAGTTGCCGCCATGTTGGACGCCATCTTGAATTCCTGCTTTAGCACATGAATTTTCGGGACTTTTGATGTTCTGTAATATTCTCATATATCTTTGCCGAAGTTTCAGACTGTTACCAATTTCTTTCAGTTTAGTTTTTTAGCTACTATTCTTGAAGTACAGAATCGAGCGCCTTGTTTATATGTATAGAATTAGAATTATTTATTAAAATACTCGATATTAAAAGCCTCGGTGCTAAATTTGAGCTTATGTAGGTAATTTTTTCTTCCAAAGTGAGGACAGACGATACCCATTCTGTAACTACGAAAACAATCATCGTAAAATATGCATGCAGTATCTGTTTGCTCCAGCAGGAGACTGCCACAGTATCAACATGAAAGTGAAGCAATAGTCTAAAGTACAATATTTATCTTCATAGTGAAGATACAGCAACTCCTCTCGTGTCAGTGTTCCATTATTCGAGTACAAGTGTGGTCACCGTCCCTCGCTGAACCTGTAGCTTATTTGTCTCCTGTTTCTACCTCCTTACAAGTGTTTGTGTTAATAAGTTAGGAAGTGAGACGCTCTCTTTCCCTCCTGGCTGACTGTATCACTCTCCTCACTTCCATTCATACTATATATATATATATATATATATATATATATATATATATATATATATATATATATATATATATATATATATATATATATATATATATATATATATATATATATATATATATATATATATATATATATATATATATATATATATATATATATATATATATGTCGTGCCGAATATGCAAAACTGGTCAATTAGCAAGAACTCATTTAAAATTAAGTCCTTTCTAAAATTTTCTCTTATACGTTTAAAGATATATATTTTTCATTAATGTTAATGTAAAAATTTATAATTTTGCACTAAAAGATTCTTAGAAAACTTACCTAACCTTATTATAACAAGTGTAATTTATTTTATCCTAACCCAACTAAATATATTTTAGATTTGTTTACAATAATTTAATACTGAACAAACACATTGAAATATAGTTTTTTCGTTAGGTTCAGAATGATTTTGGCGAAATTATTGCATACACAAATTTTCGCTTGTCCTATATGGCAAGATGAGCGTTGCTATTTAAGCCAAGATGGCAAGTTCTGCCTATTCGGCACGACATATATATATATATATATATATATATATATATATATATATATATATATATATATATATATATATATATATATATATATATATATATATATATATATATATATATATATATATATATATATATATATATATATATATATATATATATATATATATATATATATATATAGAACGGTACCACCTCTAGAACTGTCCTGAGGACTCTCATCCTCAGAGAAAAGATTAAACTTGCTTCAGGGAAAACTCAAAGTTCTCCCTGAAGCTGTTTGAGAATTTTATCATACCACCCCTATATATGATAAAAATTTTATTTAAAGACAAAATACATTGACAAAACATTCAAAAAAATACAAAAAGAAAGTAAAGCAACATAGATAACAACTCAGGGCTACATCTTGAATACTTCGTCCAGCCCCCCGGCGGTGGGCCGCGTGCCCAGAATGCTGCAGGCATTTCCCCTCTGGATCACAACACTGAGTCTCTGAAAGAGGAAGCTGGTCGCCCTGTGGTCCTTGGTTTCTATGACGAGCTTTTCACTCAGGTCTTTGAGGAACTTTAGAGCACACTTGCTCCAAGGGTCTCCAACCATATTGGGATGAAGTTATAACAAGGGGGAAGGTCTTCATATTTGCGGATCTTCTGGGTCTCCCTGTGGCTGGCAGCTCCACCCCCTTCAGCTTCGGAGTATGGCAAGTAGGTGTCTGCCAGTGTGGCGGCACAGGTATAGTCCCAGGCAATCTGCTTTCCATCCTTCCAGGGTAGCATAGTGGCTCCATCAGGACACTTTTGACTTCCGTCAGACCTCTGCACTTGGGGTTCCCGTTGAGCTGGGCAACGGGCTGTGGCAAGGCTTCTCTTTATGATGTCAATGACCTCCTCATGTCTGGCATACTTCCCTTCTGCTGTGTGACACACGAGACCATGAAGTCCGAATTGATCAGCCGTCGCCATGCCGCAAATACACCTATGTTCGGTGAGGATGGAGGCGGCTAGGCGAAGAGCAACACCAATCCGAGTGGCCTGTGGGTCGAGTCGAGTGCCCAGGGAGGAATTGGGAACAGCTAAAATTAAATCTCCTGAGTGTGGTGCCTTCACTGCCAGGAGACGAGCTTTGTCCTTTCCTGAAGCGTTGGTGAGCATTGTGTTGGCGATTTTTTCCATGATCGGTTTGTCCCAATGGGACTGTTTGTGTTCTTTGGGAGGAGCTGGTCTACTGGAGGAGTCTGCAAGGGTGTCCCACCGAATCACTGCTTCAGTAAACCTGGGGTCTTGAGTTCCTACCACGTCTGTCAAGCGTTCGGGAACTATCTTCTTGACTAATGCACTGGAAGCCAAACACGAAGACAGAAAAGCAGGTAAAGCAACATGCGTTGCTTTGCGCACCCCTATACCTCCCAGCCGCACTGGGAGGGTTGCCTGATCCCATTGCTGATCCTCTAGTGACAGGTTCAGTGCCTTCTTAAAGGTTGATCTCAGGTGTGCGTCATATTCGTCGAGTGTTGGGTTGTCAAAAGAGTGTGCACACCTCAGGAAATAAGTGAGTCTTGGCATAGTAAGACACCTTGTGAGGAGATGCAGAGCATCATGGGCATCAATATCGCTTATTCTCTCCTCCATTCTCATCAGGTCATTCAATTTGTCCTTGAGGACAGTGTCGATGGCCTGGTGACCCAGCGGTGCTTCCAAGAGGGTACTGTTGGACGGAGTGGTAGTAGAGACTTCTGGGAGGATTCTTCACACGGTATTGATTATTCCCTGGTTCGCTGTGATGATTTCACACTTGGAAGGATTGAGGATGAGTCCCAAATCTTCTCCCTGTGTTTTCACTAGATGTAGGTCCTCTAACAGGGACTCTTCAGTACCTGCCAGAGTGCCATCATCCAGGTACCAGATGGTGAGCTTGCTGCGAAGGTTGGACGTTAGTTCTCTTACTGCCAAGCAGAAGAGAAGTGAAGAAAGTGGGTCACCCTGCTGAACACCCTCTGATGAGAGAATTTCATGTTCTCCAAACAAAAGAATTGAGGGTTTGCTGTAGCCGGTTGAAATGAAGGGAAAAAGACTGGGGAACCGATCCCGAACAGCTGGCAAGACTACATCTCTCTTCACCATATTAAAGGCATTTCTAAAATCAAGTTTGACTACGGCCTTGTCTTCCGGTAGGTCCCTGATGTAGGCCCTTGCCGCATGAGCTGCGGCTTCACTACCTTGAGAGACCCCAAACCCCAGTTGGTGTGGCTGGAGTAAACTGGCTGCTTCTAGGCGAATGTTTCTTACTGCTGCTATGGCAACGAGACGGCGAAGAGTGTTTCCAACAACAATGGGTCTGATTCCCCCATCCTTCTTTTTCAAAGCACATAGTGAGGCTCCAAAAAAGAAAGGTTTAATTTCTTCTGGGATTCGCCCAGCCAGACAGTAGTTGACGAAAGTTGTTAACTCGGTGACAAGAATTGATGCAGATGCACCGAGTACTGGATTTATCATCTCCAGTGTAACCTCCTGCAGATCCTGCTGGAAATGACACAATCGCCCTATAGACTTCTGATTCTGGCAAAATTAATTGTTCAGTGATGGGTTTCTTCCTCAGGGTTGTTGTTGATGGCTATGGTGTCCCAGGTTGGATGCTTGTCTCGTAGTGCTTGGGCTGTGGTCTCATCTTGTATATATATATATATATATATATATATATATATATATATATATATATATATATATATATATATATACACAGGTGTCACCATGGCCGGTGACACCTACGCTACTCTGAGACATCTCTCCCTGCTTTAGTTGCTCCCTTGCAACATTGCACAGCTCCTGATGACGCACTGAGAAGTGTGAGAGTACTTGAGCTAAAGATTTTCACTCCCCCCGTGGCTTGTCCTGCATAGTTAAGATCGCCCGCCTTCGATTGTTTGCACACACACACACACACACACACACACACATATATATATATATATATATATATATATATATATATATATATATATATATATATATATATATATATATATATATATATATATATATATATATATATATATATATATATATTACACATATATATATATATATATATATATATATATATATATATATATATATATATATATATATATATATATATACATATATATATATATATATATATATATATATATATATATATATATATATATATATATATATATATATATAATAATAATAATAATAATAATAATAATAATAATAAAAATAATAATATAGGGAAGTACCACCTCTATAGCTGGACTGGGGACCCTCATCCTCAGAGAAGACAATAAACGTACCTCAGGGAAAACTCAAGGTTCTCCCCGGAGCTGTTTGAATATTTTCTTCTACCATCCCCTATACTTTATATTCTATGTGAACATTTATTAATAAACAGAATACATTTACAGAAAACACAAGCATGAATACAATGGTACAATGTATTAACGATCATGAATTTCCTGCAGCTCCTCCGAAGCCGGACGTGAGCCAAGTACGCAGCAAGCATTTCCCCTCTGGATGGCCATGCTGAGGCGCTGGAACATGAAAGGGGCTGCCCTTGGGTCTCTGGTGGTGTCGATGAGTCTGGAACCCATTTCTTTAAGGAAACGTGTGGCATTTTTTCCCCATGATCCCAAGGTCTCTGATCCCACTGGGACAAATTGATACTGTTGGCTAATGTCCCTGTACTTGTTGATCATGTACTCCTCCCTGTGGTCAGCAGCTCCTCCCTGTCGCCCAACATTGTGATGGATATAGGTGTCAGCCAGTGTGGACACACAAGTATAGTCCCATGCTTGCCATTCTTCCAAGGATAGATGGTGATCCTGCCTGGGCGGTTTGCTGGGTTGTGGGTATTGTTGGCTGCTAGTGATAGGGGCTCCCTCTCGGCTGGGCATTCGGCTGTAGTAATAATGAGGGTCTTAGGGTCGAGTCACGTTCCCATTGCCGATATGGGAACTGTTTGGAGGAAATCCCTAGAGTGAGGTGCGCTCACAGCCTGGAGACGGGCAGTGTCCCTATCTGATGTTGCAGCCCTGAGCATGTTGGCAAGCACCTTTTCAGCGATCGGGCCATCCCAGTTTGACTGTTTGTGAGCCAGTGCTGCACTAGGGTTTGGTGCTTGAGCAGCAAGAGTTTCTCATTCAGTGATGGCACTGGCATAGCTAGGGTCTTCTATTCCTGCTGAGTCACTGAGGTTATCAGGAAGAATTTGTCTTATCAACTCGTTTGATGCTATGGCAGAGGATAGGAAAGCTGGTAGGGCAATCTGGGAGGCTCTGCGTACTCCCAGCCCCCCAAACCTGACCGGAAGTGAGGCTTGCAACCACTGTCCATCTTCAAGGGAAAGATTCAATACACTCTCTAGCATGGTCTTAAGGAGAGAGTCATATTCCTTGAGTTTTGGACTGCTGAAGGCTCGGGAGCATCTCAGAAAGTAGGTAAGTTTTGGGATTGACAGGCACCTGGTGAGTAGGTAGAAGGCATCGTGTGTGTCAACGTCTTTCATCCTGCTTTCCATCGTCCGGAGGTCTGAGATTTTTTTTTCTAGGATCAGATCGATGGCATTGGACCCAAGAGGAGCACCAAAGAGAGTGCTATTGGCTGGATCAATGGCTCGTGCTCCTGGTAAAGCGGCGCTAATATTCTGGATCATCTGTCGATTGGTAGAAACTATTTCACATTTAGTGGGGTCTTTAATTTTACTGATGTCCTCTAGGAGAGATTCCTTTGTGCCAGCTAGGGTACCATCATCCAGGAACCAGATATTGAGCTCACTGGAGAGTGCTTCTGTGACTTATTTGATTACCAGACAGAATAGAAAGGGGGCGAGAGGGTGTCCCTATTGAAAGCGTTGGCAAAGTCCAATTTGACCAAGGCTTTTTCATCGGACATGTTTTTTGAT